>NW_011888789.1:1196938-1217198 GCF_000151845.1 Pteropus vampyrus | reverse complement strand
TAATATTCAATGTCAACTCCAACTGAAAAATAAAATGTAAAAAATAAAGAAAATTAGAAAATGATAGCACACCACATCAAAATTTGTGAGATGAATCTAATTCACTGCATAGAGAAAAATTTGTAGCATTAAATGCTTATATTGGAAAATAAATATATATATTACATAAATTACAATTAATTTATAGTTTCCAATATATATATTTAAGCAGCTGAAATTTCACAAGTAAATCCAGGATTTTAAATTTTTGGAAGTGAGTTACATGAACAATGCTCTGAAATATGCATAAATAAAGAAGATAATTAAACTTTAATATATCATGTTAAATTTGACATTATAGTAAGATTAATTTTAGCCTAACAATGGAGGAGAAAAGGGGAATGCATAAAAGTCCATATTTTTGAGTCTGAATTAACATTATCTTGTATATTGAGAATTTGACATTATCTTGTATATTGAGCAAAGGACAAGGATGAGATTTGTGAGAGAGTTTAATTCAGTTTTGAACACACTGAGCTTGAGCTGCTAGAGAGATTTCTAGGTGAAGAGATGAAACATACAGGTGAAGACAAGATTAGAAGAAAATGGAGAAAAGATAAGACAGAGCTGAAAAGTAAATGTAAGGGAATAGTGGTATTTCGGTTTTGGAAGTTATCTTGCCCAATCATACATATAAATTTTAAGCTTTCTAGACATAATTTTGTGAATTAGTGATTGATTTATTTCATTTCCTTTATTTGTTTATTTGTTTATTTATTTATTTATTTATCTATTATAATAGTATTTTTTATTTTTCAATTATAGTTGGCATACAATATTATATTAGTTTCAGATGTACAACATAGTAATTAGACATCTATATAACTCACAAAGTGACCATCCTAATAAATCTAGTATCCCTCTGACACTGTACATAGTTATTAAAATATTATTGACTATATTCTTTATGCTATACTTTATAGCTCCATGACTTTTGTAACTACCAATTTGTACTTCTGAATCCCTTCTCCTTTTTTCACAGACAACCCCAACCTTCTCTCCCATCCGGTAACCCTCAAAATGTTCTCTGTATCTATGAGTTTGTTTCCGGTATTTTTGTTTGTTTATTTTGTTCTTTAGATTCCACATTGTGTGAAATCATATGGCATTTGTCTTTCTCTGACTTACTTAGCACAATACTATCTAGGTCCATCTTGAAATATCTTTTCTCATCCTTTTACTTTCTGTCTGTGTATGTCTTTTAATCTGAAGTGAATCTCTTGTAGGCAGCCTGTGTAAGGGTCTTGTTTTCTTATCCATTCAGCCAACCTATCTTTTGATTGGAGCGTTTAATTCTTTTTCATTTGAAGTATTTGTTGAGAGATGTGTAGTTATTGCCATTTTTCATTCATATTTTTGATACATAATTTTTTCTTTTTCTTAAAGAAGTCTCTCCTACATTTCTTGTAATACTGGCTTGGTGGTGATGAACTCCTTCAGCTTTTTCTCGTCTGGGAGGCTCTTTATCTGTCTTTCGATTCTAAACGATATCTTTGCTGCATAGAGTAACCTTAATTGTAGGTCTTTGCTTTTCTTCACTTTGAATATTTTGTGCCAAGTCCTCTGGCCTGCAAAGTTTTGTTAAGAAATTGACTGACAGTCTTACGAGAGCTTTCTTGTAGGTAACTAATTGCTTTTCTCTTGCTGCATTTTAGATTCTTTCTTTGCATGATGTATTTTGGTGTGGATCTCTTTGAGTTCATCTTGTTTGAGACTCTCTGAATTTCCTGGGGTTGTATATCTATTTCCTTCGCCAGGTTAGGGAAATTTTCCATTATTAATTCTTCAAATAGGTTTTAAATTTCTTGCTCTCTCTCTTCTTCTGGTATCCCTATGTTGCAACTATTGTTATACTTGATGTTTCCCAAAGGCTCCTTAAACTATATTTATTTCATTGGATTAATTTTTCTTGTTGCTGTTCTGATTGGGCATCTTCGACTACCTCATCTAAATTTTTGATTTGATCCTTCGCTTCATCCACTCTGTTGATTCTTTCTAATGCACTCTTCATCTCAGATATTGTAGTCTTCATTTCTGATTGGTTTCCTGTTATGTTTTCCATCTCTATTTTTATGTTTTCTATCTCTTTGTTAAAATTCTCACTGAGTTTATCTACTCTTCCCCTAAGTTCATTGAGCATCCTTATAACCAATGTTTTGAACTCTGCATCTGGTAGATTGCTTGTCTCCATTTTGTTGAATTCTGTTTCTGGAGCTTTGTTCTGTTTTTTCATGTAGGACATATTTCTTTGTCTCTACATTTTAGCTGCCTCCTTGTGTCTGTTTCTATGTATTAAGTAGAGCTCCTAAGTCTCCCAGTCTTAGTAGAGTGGCTTTACGTAGTAGGTGTCCTGTGGGGCCCTGTGACACACTCTTCCTTGAGTGAGGTGCTCAAGGTGTGTCCCTTGTATGAGTTGTGTGTGCCCTCCTGTTATAGTTGAGCCTTGGTTGTTGTTAGCACACCGATGGGAGACATTGACCCTTGGCTTACTGGTTATAAAGATTGGCAGTGAGGGGCTGACCCTACAGAGCAGTATTCACTTTAGCAGGGTTCTGGGGCCTGTCCAGTCTGCCTTTTGAGTGTGTCCTCTTCAATGAAGCCCTGAGTGGTGCTCTGTCTCCAGCACTGGGCCCCTGGGTATGCTGGTCCCAGGGCCTCTTGGGAGGGGCCCAGCTACAGGCCAATTTTAGCCACAGCCTATGCATATCTAAAGCTACCTGGTAAGAGTCACGAGCAATCTACAAAGTGCTGGGCTTCAGGGTGCCTCAAGAGGCCAAGCCAGGGACTGAGGCCATCTGCTGATAGTATGGGAATTGGGGCTGCTCAGCAAGAGGTAAGTGGCACACCAAGACCACATGCTGCTTCTTTGGGTTTTGTGAGCCTTTGAGAGATTTTAGGAAAGTCTGCAGCAAGAGCCAAAATGGGCCATTTGTATGGAATCAACCACTGGAAGTGGCTTGGGTGGGCCTACAAGATAGGAGAGGTGGAGTCTCAGGGAATCACGTGGACAGAGCGACCTGTGTTATCCAGGTTGATAGCCACTCAGATATGGGGGCCACGGTTTCTGCTCACTGGGATGGGGGAGGGTTCAACAAAGGAGCAATAGATACTTCAAGTACTTCCGTCCAGGAGAAAACCACCCCTCCAGCCCTCTCCCTGAAGCCCAATAACTCCGTGTCTCCCCATATATCCCTAACACTCCTTGAGCAGCTGCCCCAGCACTGGAGCTCAGAGCAAGTGAGTCCATCAGTGAGTAAGTATGGGCATGGGACCTTTAGGATGAATGCCTGCGATTCCTACAACCCTCCACCTCACACAGCTGCAACTTCTGCTAGTTTTCACAGCCAGAGGGTGTGGAGACTTCACTTCCTGGCGCTGAAACCCTGGGATGGGGAGCCCAATGTGGGGCCAGGACCCCTTGCTCCTCAGGTGGGGGGAAGAGGCTCTGCAGCCAAAATAACTCTCCTGATTCTGAATTGCCACATGTAGTCGTGGGCCTGGGCCGGTTCGCGTCCTTACCAACTCCTACTAGTTATAGAGCTCTTTTCAGCCAGACCTCAGGCAACTTTGCATGCTAGTTGCTCCGAAGCTTCAATATAATTTTGGTGTGGTCATGAGAGGAGGCGTGTATAGCCTCTACCGTCCACACCATCTTGACAGATTCACTTTATTTTCTTTTTAAATGTGTAAATTATATTACTTTTTATTCTTCTGGGTCTGTTCGATATTATCTAATATATATATAAATATATACCTATTATATGTGTGTGTGTATATATATATAAATATATATATATATATATATATGTATTTAAAAAACCTATTGTCTGTATACATATGTCATTTAAAGACATGGGGATGACCTTTCTGAAAAAGAGTATAAAGGGAGAAGAGAGGAAAGCTTAAAACATGAATTAAGAGAAACTTTTATATTTATTTAATGAAAGGAGAAGAAGCAAGAGGAGACATTGGAGAAAGTGGTGGGAATTAGCTAGATGCTCAACAAGCTTATTTCTATTCTTCTGGTACACTACTAAAATATATTTTTCAACTTCTTTGAAGTTATATTTGGTCATGTTACTGATTTCTGTACAACAGAGAATTTTGTAGAAGTAAGAGGAAGTCAGTATGTGACTTCCATACATAGTCCTCACTGCTTCATTTTTCTAATTACTGGGGAAAGTGCTAAAGCAAAGAATTGCTGGATATCCTCTTCGAGGATAATTGCTCAGTAGAGCTGTCTAATTAGGTACACCCACAAGAGTGAGAAATGTATGTTTCTGTTGCTTTATTTTTATAACTATGCATATGAGAAAGCTCTTTTCCGCTAAAACTATTATCTGAGTAATTTGATTGTGTTTCTATTGATTACACTTTTTCTAAATTTTGGATTATATTTTTCAATGTCTGTAGACTTAAAGATTTTGAATGAATACCATCCATTTAGAATATTACATTGTAGAAATTCTGGCTGGAGGCAGATTGGCTGAAGACCTATGAATGGTAAAACAGTAAGTAGATAAAAAACATAAAATATTCTTAAGGGAATTTTGAAACCTAAAGGAAGGAGATATATAGCATGCTACCTGTGGATAATATGATTTTTGAAATGTAGTTAGCTTATTTGGACAATGCTCAAACACAGGGAAGAATCTAGAGGATATAGAGATTAAAAGTGAAAGAAAGGTAGAACAATTAAATGTGTTTTAGGAAGAGGCAGAAAAATATATTCAGCAAGAATACAAATAATTAAAATATGTTTTAGTAGCAGAGTTTCAAGGGCAGAACTTTGTGGTTTGCCCCTAAATGACACACTTATAATTATCACATTTTGAATATAATGGATGTAATGCTATAAATATATCTAGCTAGAGCATATATGCATCATATTTTTCCAATATTATCTATAATAATATAAAACATTTAAAAAATTTGACTACAATCGACCAACACTATCACAGTAATCATTGTATATGAAAAGTCAGTATGGAATGCTAGGTTTAGTGAACATAGATTAATTTTTATTTTTCTTTCTGAATTTATTTCTGGTTTCTCAAACTTAACCAAATGTATTTCTTTTAAGAGATTTTGTCATTGGGATCAGGATATCCAGACACTTATCTATTTATCTATCTGTATGTGTTTATATGTATGTATGTGTATTTGAATTTCCTGAAATCTGCACATATAAAATCTGTCAAATACCTGTCTGTGATCAACATTCTATTTATATGCTATCACTAAATTTAACATGATAGTTGAAAATGAGAGAGGCAAAATTTCCAATTGGGTATCATATAGAATTTTGAAATTTGGAAGATAGTAAGATAACAGTGTGTGTAAAACACTTGGATTAAGTAACTGAGGGGAATAATGGCATTATAGCAAAGAGGAGATAAAGAAACACATATTTCACTGATTTAAATAGATGTTGCAGTGTCAATTATGGTTGCTGTTATGAAGATTATCATTATTCAAATTTCTACTTGTGTTTTTCAAGCCTCCAGACAGATGATGATATATGTTAAATCATTATAATATCCTGTGATGAGAAAGGTATTTATGGAGGAATATCAGAGTGCCACAAAATTAGCTTTAAATTATTCTACTATTCTTTCCTTCTCTTTAAACTGGATTTATATTTTTACCTATTTCTCTCACATTTTGTATAGGGACAAAT
Organism: Pteropus vampyrus; assembly: GCF_000151845.1. Lineage (NCBI taxonomy): Eukaryota > Metazoa > Chordata > Mammalia > Chiroptera > Pteropodidae > Pteropus > Pteropus vampyrus. The sequence continues at coordinate 1,211,479 of NW_011888789.1, read as the reverse complement.
AAAGGAAAAAGACAGAATTTTTTAATTAGTAGTTTTTCAGTGCTGAATCAAGCAATTTTCCTAAGAGTAAACCCATTTTAATTTTTTCAAATGCACAGAAAAATTATAAAGCATTATAGCAGTTTGCTGCTAGAATACAAATGATTGAAAGTTACATCTTTTCCATATGCAATCCAGGAGATTGTTGTCCCAGATGTCCTAAAAACTTGACCAATCAGAGAAGATCCTAAACAGTATTTTATATCAATTATGTGCAAAACCCTGCCAATTATCTTCTCATATAATCCACATCAATAACTGAGAAGCACAAAAGATATAAACTCAAACCATCTGCTCTCACTACAGTAGGCTACTGAGAGCTTAGACAATAACTCACATGGTAATAAACTCTGATATATTTATCTGGAATCATACTGCTAAATGGGATTTGTGATTAAAAATATTACCACTTTGGCCTATCCACTATTAGAAAATATGTTTTCTCCTTTTAGGAAAAGCATTGTCATTTCTGTTTTATTACAATGGTAAATTAAGAGAACTACTGCCAGCTATCTACAAAGAACAAAAACTGCACTTCTACTTATGCTTCACTGTAATTCTTTCTCCTCTCCATGTTAACAATATCCATGCTCTTAAAAAAAAGAAAAGGAAAAAAAAAAATAGCCTCCAGAAATTCATTGTTTTGACTCCTGCACAATTTTTGAACCATGCTAAATGCCAGAATAAAGCTATATCAAAATATAAAATGTTAGCCAAAAATGCCTATATGACTCAAGAAAAGGAAGTATTTAAAAACTACAATCACATAAGATGACTGATATTTAATGATAATATAAAATGACATTTTCTAAGCTTTAGAAACACAGAACTGGCAGCTGGAAAAAATAAGTATAATTTTAAACAACATTTCAATGAAATATAGAGGGTAGACAAGTCTCTCATGTTTTCCATTAGTGTCCCTATATACCATATCAAACCTGTCAAGATATTTCTATATTCCTAATGTTAAAAAAATATGTAAATGACAGTATTACACTGTCAATTTCTCTAGACAGCTCTAAGTTTCATTTGCAAATTCTCAAATCAGTTTGTGGATAAATTAACATTTACAATTATAATTCCCATACATGTTAAAGAAACTAGATTCCACTTGTTCCTAGACTTCAATAATATAATTTTGCAATCATGGTTTAGAAATTATACCACTTGTTATAGTTTTCCAATTGGTGATGTATTACTTTAGAGTGGATATTCTCCACTCTGTTATCGATGAAATTTACATTTTAATTATAACAAGAATTATGCCTTTGATGATAGGTAGAGGTGAAATGAAGAAATGTAGTAACTTATATTCAGAGAAGAAAGGTATTGCATTATTTTACAATAAGATATTCACAGTGTTTGACAAGCAATGTAAGATTTGTACGGTTTGTGCATGAATGCTATCATATTTGGTTATCGATATGGATATGCATTTATGATATATAGTTCAGCATTCTCATTTATACATAAAGAAACTGGCAAAAGAATAAGTAAGAGGATGTGCTTAGATCAGACACGTACGCTTGAAAAAGACAAGATAGTAAAATTACAAAAATCTTTAAATAGTAAAGTATTATGAGCAAAGTGGAACATTCTGTGTCAATTTAATACACTCGTACTGAGATTTAAAATTTTTGAGGTTGGAAATAAATTAAGACATATTTTTTGATCACTATTTCTAAAGTGGTATATTTTTCTTTTAGTATCAGGAAAAAGGTTTCTGACTACAAAATTTTTTACTCTGGGAAAACCTTATTGCACAAAAATATTTTTAACAGCAGTAGATTATACTGTTTATGTTGTATGGCACAGTTGATTTTAAGAAAGGAAAATTATCTTCAGTAGATTGATATAATCAGATCAGTCCTTAAAAACAACTTTCTGGTAAAAGAAGTATGAAGCACAGGTAGTTTTGACACACCAGAAATTCTCTATTGATAGCTCGATGATGGCTAGGGCATGGCAAGGACTTGAAAATGGAAGTAAAGACCCGACAGTGACCCCCAGGCAATGATCAACAAGGAATTGAGTTTTCCCAACATTCTGAATAAATATAAAGAGGATTTTGAGTCCAAATTATGAAGCAGTCCTATAATTGGAATTTAGCCTTGTGAGAATCAGAGCAGAAACTCATCCATTTCCAAATTTTCAACCTATAAAATGAGCTATAATATATAGCTATTGTTTTAAGTTGCTAAATTTGTGGAAATTCATTATCCAGCAATAGAAAAAAAATTGACCACTTAACTGTATATAACTCAAACTATAGTCTTCAACAGAGTATGTTGTTGTTCCATCTTAGTGACACAGAATTACTTTTGGACAAACTGAAGAGCAATTGATGTAATTTCCTTACAATAAAATTCCATTGTTCAGAAATTTACTCCATTCTACACATACTTGTTCAGAAACTACAACATCCTAGGCTCTTTCTCCATGCTTAAGTTATTTAGTAAGTACAGACACATTTCCAGCTTTCATCCCTTCTCTTCTGAAACTTCAGGAAAAAGTACACATCTCCCTGGAATGTGTTTTCATTAAAATGTTTTGCTTCTCTAAAGAGATCCTAAACTATTTTTTTAGGGCCTAGAAAGTAAAGGTAATATAAGCAATTGTCTAACTTTTAAATTATTTTATAAAACAAGTTTTTTCCCCACAGACAGTCCATCATTAATTCTGTGTATAAAGTTACATTCCTAAAAATGATAATCCTTTTTCATGACGTTGAAAGGTAAAGAGGAAAGTGAACTCCTCAACAGTATGCTATACATAAAACTACAAAAGGAGGAGAAATTAAATTTAGTTTTATAAAAAAATTTGGAATAAAGAAAAAAATTTAGGTGTCTCTAGTGGAAAATTATTTATTGCTTAGAGCACACTTGTCCAGATTATCTGATTCTCAATAATCATTATATTTGAGCTATTTTACAACTCTATAAATTTCAGATGGATAACTGGTATCAATGGAAACATTTTACATTTACAGATATAAAACACATCCTCCCTGATGGAAGTTTAATTTACATTCCTCTCCCATCTTGTTTACAAAGCCAGTTCCATTCTTATTTGTACTGTGAACATTCTTTTTACTCCATATAAATTTGTGATTTTTTAATTTGTCTTTTGAGTTAGATATATAAACTGTCTGGTATCCTCATTAATAAGAGTAAACTCAAATCTTTAACAAATGTTCATCTTATACCCATGTGAGAGTCATTCTTTTACCTTTTTTTTGTTTTGAAAAACATCATTTATTGCTATTAGTATTGTGCTGAGAGGAGTAAGTCAGACAATGACAATGTCATATGATTTCATTTATGTGTGTAATCCAGAGAACAGGATAAAGAAACAAACAAAACAAAATCAAGCTCATAGATACAGAAGGCATTTTGATGGTTATGGGATTGGTGGGTTGGTGAATGGGCAAAGGGGGAAGAGGTTTAAGAGGTATAAATTGGTAGTTACAAAATAGTCATGGGGATGTAGAATATAGCATGAAGAATATAGTTAATAGTATTGTAAGAACTATGTTTGATGTCAGATAGGTACTGAATTTATCTGGGGGATCACTTCATAAGTTATATAAATGTCTAATCACTGTTGTACTCTTGAAACTAATATAATATATGTCGATCGTAATTGAAAAATTTAAATAAATTTTAAAAAAGAAAATTTAAGTCCTGATTTCTCTGTTAGTTAATCTGCCTAGACTTACTTTACATTTGTCAATGTCCATGGACTTTATTGATGTAGCTAATTTCTAATTCTATAATTTAGAAATTGTAATTCAGAAATAACATTATTACTGAGATGAAGAATCCCACCAAATAGATACCAAAGTTTAACCTATCTGCTCCTGCTTTGCCAGTTTTTCTTAAAAAATTTTCCACCTGTCAAAAGCTGAATAATGGTTCCCCAAAGATATTTACCTCCTAATCATTGGAATACATGAATATGTTACTTTACATGCCAAAGGGGACTTTGCAGATGTGATTAAATTAAGAACTGTGAGATGAGAAGAATATTCTGGATCATCCAAGTGGGCTGTTTTGTGCCATTCTCAGACTATTAAAAACCAATCTTGTGGCTAGATCAGCTTCTGTTGTTCTTAATCTGATTGTAAGATACCCTCAGAAAAGCCATCAGAAAACTGTGGGGGAGAGAGATGAGAGATTTATTACTCACAGGTCCTGAAAATTACATGGCACATCTGGGGCCACACGGCAAGGTTGTGGGCAGAGAGAGAGGGAAGAAAAAGGTTAGCACAGGCCTAGGGCAAATGGTCAGTGATCAAAATTAACTACGATCTTCAAAACAAAACAGGGTAGTTGAGGGGCATGGAGGTTGGCCTGTCTCTCTAGCTAATCTTGTGTTTGTCAATGTGTTTATTTGAGATGGCCATCGTTGAAATGCATGCCTCTTTAAAGTGGTTCTTCAGCAATCAAAACTTAAGCCAGGCGGTTGCATTGCTGTCAGGGCTTACACTACATGGGCCCAATGTAATTACATGCATTCTTATAAGAGGAAGGCAAGGCCAGCATCTAAAAGGCAATCTGAAGACAGAAACAGGTGGAGAGTAGGAGATGTAAACATAGAAACAAAGGTCAGAGGTATAGAGAGATTGGTGATGCTATAGTGCTGGCTTTGAAAATAGGAAGGTCCACTAGTCAAGCAATGCAAGCAACATCCAGAAGTTGAAAGTGATAAAGAAAAATATTGTTCCATCGGACATCCAGAAGGAACACAGCCTGTGGACCCATTCTAGACTTCAGACATCCTGAACTGTAAGATAATACATTTTTATTGTTTTAAGTCACTATGATTATGGTAAATTTTTTGAGCATCATTAAGAAATTGATGCACAATCTAAAATGATTGGCCTTAGAAGTTGTCATGGAAGCCTCTTGTACACTGACATTTGTGATGATGACATCAATATCTATTATCTAAGAAATTCAATAATATACACAGATTCTAGTTAAATATCTTTACTAGGTTTTTGAAGAGCATGTTCAAGGGTATCATATAATAATAAGCCATGTATATGGCAGTTTACAAAGTATTATAAAAATACCTAATTATCTTTATAGCACATATTTTCATACAATGTCATTTACTGAGTAGTAATTACTATGTATTGACTCTAAATCAAGACCTCAGAGATATTAGAATGTTTTCTGTTTTTTTTTCTTTTTAGTGAGAAAAACTCAATTTTTTTGCTTATGTACTCAAGTTTCTGTCAGTAGATCACATAATTTAATTTATAAGTAAATATAAGTTAAAGATTGAATTGATTCTTTTGTCTTTCTGACCTCTCTTAAAACTATGAATAATGTGCAGAAACAGCAACAGTATTTAACTAATGTTCTTGAGCATTTTTGTATTTACAGTAAATACAAATATGAAAATATGATATATGAAAAAGAGTAACTTACCCGCTGGCTATCTTCAATCAAATGGTTATGCACTTTATCAAAAAAGTGAATACATATAACCTTTTATGTCCCTGATTATTTACTGTAGAGAAGAAGACAAAAAGGAACACAAAATAGCATATTCATGCCTAATTCAACTGGAGTCGGCTAGAAAATAAAATATCTGAGTGCTTTAATCTTAATTCCATTGGTAAATAAAATGTCTTTTATTATTTCCAACTTTATGCATTCTCTGAGCACTCAAAATATCTTTAGAACCTAAAAATCAAAACATTTTCTAGTTAAAAGTTATCTAAAGATATATATTTCTCATTTAATTAATTTAGCTTACATTTGCAGATTTATGTGGGATTTTATGAGCATATTTCCTGTATGTTAGAAATTACATTATAAATTAATATTAATGTTTAGATTTATAAGAATCACCTACATATTAAAATCTTAGTGACTATATACAGTATATTTATATATCTATTTTCATGTGAAATAGTGTATCAAAAGATTTTGTGTAATTAACACTTTTATAAATCAGAAGTTGGATGGGTCAATTTTAATACGTTTTGTAACTGAATAATCAGGCTGAAACTGTGTGACATGGAATCTGGTCCTTAGCTGGAAAGCTGTTTCCTATGATGAGGAGTCCCTCTCGTTTTACATACATAGCATAATTCTTAGATACGATGGCACTGTGTGTATTCTCATTATTATTTAAATAAGCTCATAAATATTTTACTTAGAATTAAAAAATGGAAGCTTTGCATCTGGACATTCTAATTGTATGGTTCTATCTAATTTGTTTTTCTATCAGATATAAAGTTATCATACTATCATAAAATATGGTAATGGTAGAGTATTATCCTAGAAAAAATACTGAAGCTAATAATCTAGTGTGTAAAATATATAATCTCAACACATTTCCAACCCTTTGTGCTCTGTTTTATAGTGGATCTATGCACAGAGAGAAAGGGCAAAAAAATTCAAGAATTCAATAAGGTGACTATACTTGTACACTGGAAACTTCTAATAGTAAAATATTCTTAATTTAAGACATACTAATATAAAGCTAGATAAGTTAAGGTTCTCCTAAGGATATTAACTTATCCTCATTTAATATATATGTGGTATTTAAATTACCAGTTAGTTTTCTAAATACATATTTTATTTTGCAGGCTGTATAATGCTGATAATATAATGTTACCATGAGAACTATAACTTTTTTGTTTTGACATATATGTTTAGATTTGTAACCTTGTTGTTACATTAGCATTGAATGGTTTTTCATATATTTCTTGTGGTTCTGAAAGAAAAGCAAAGAAAAAATAATTTTAAAAAGCACACTGAATTGTGGAAATATTCATACTAAATAAATAATATTGTTACATAATAAAAATCTATAGTCAATAGTATTTCAAAAAGGACACAGTATTTTGTGAAAATAAAATATCACTCAAGATAAACATTTCACTATATTTATATCTTTTAATTTTAATTTATTGACATAGGAATTAATATTTTGAGATTGCTATTTTTTCCATTTACATTTTAATTCCTTAGCTTTTAGTATCTTCATATCTGTAAACAATTATGTATTATATGTGAGACTTTAAGGTTAAGATTTTATACCCTAATATATATTAATGTAAATTAACATTAACTGTTTTCTCCTAACAAATATTTTAAGTAAAATGCAATGCGGCAACATTTCATAGATAACTATTTCAATTTACACATATTTTAAATGTGTAGTGGGAAAAATGAGAGGTAACATTTTATATGTTCTAATTTCATTTAAAAATATGGATAATTATGGTATCTTTAATTAACTATACTTATGACTAATTTATGTCTTTTGAGAAATAAATTTGGACTTTAGGCCTTTGTGATTCTAAAAATTCTCAAGTGTGTACTTCTGTGCAAAATAATATTTTATGAGTATTTTCAAACTAAGTCAATTCACTTAATTACATATTTTAACATTATAATACTTCAGTCCAAAGGCTCCTAAAGAAAGTTAATCATTTTCTGGTTGTGCTTAATCTCAAAACAACAAACATAAAACCAATAAATATTGAATAAAAAAATTATATTGAATGAGAAGTTATAGTAATTTTACTTCACAAGCTATGAAAAAGCCATTGAGTTTAAATGTAACATTTTACATGTTTATGTATCTGGTGGGGGCAAACTATCACAATCACCCAACACTTGATTTATGCTTATCAAATACATGTCATCATTAAAACAACTGGTGTTTTTGCAGCACTATATCCCAAGTTAAAATAAATGAGAGAAGAGCCTGTTGAGAATATTTGTGTTTATTAGGCCAACCTGCTATGTAAGAAGACTGAAATAAACAACAGACACCAGATCTCTCTGAGAAAGAATCTATGAGCATTTTTGTAAAATTCCGTACAGAAATTTTACCTGTCAAGGGATTCATAGAACAGGTTTCTTGGGGATTAGCATATTTCACATGTGAGCTCTCAACTAAGGGTATATTAGAGTAAAATTTTTAGACAGAACACTGGAATGTGGCATATTGGCTATAAAAAGGATGGTTGGTTCTTAATTTAGGAAACTATATAAAGTTAAAATTAAATGAAGTAATAAATCCCAGAGAAAGTAAAATGTAGTATTTTCATTGCATATGTAACATTAATTTAACTATTTGTGAATTTTATCATTCCTCTTTTCTTAATCAATCAAGTAGGGGAGACTAACATGTCAACAAGTCTATTACAAATGATGTGACAGTGTTTAGTAGATTTATGTGAGACAGCCATGAGAATTAGGTTCTTTCAGGCCCCAAGCTGAACTACATTTTCATATAAGCATTCTATATAGTACAAAGACTAGTTTGACATAATTCAATTAATTGAATTAACAAAAAATTTTAGCATGGCTTGAATTATTTCAGGATGGAGAAAGAGGTGAACGATCTCTAATAAACTACACTTTGCATTGTGTATGTGTGTATGTGTATGTCCATGCATATTTTCAATAGGAGAAGAAGAGGGAGCTGCCTGTGGGGACAAAACAAGTATGGTACAAAGGAAAGTACCAGTGCAGAATGAAAATTCATCTTTTGGATTCTCGATTGAAAAGAAGACACTAACAGAAGAAATGAATTCATTTCTGATAGAGTATTACTTTTCATGTTACAATTTCTATAATGAACATTATTTATGGACCAATGTTATTCTGTTAAATGCATATTTTATTTAGTTATATATTCTATGATTTTTAAAAGCTGATGTTGTGTGAATTATAAGAGTTGTAGTTACTTCTAATATTTTACATACAGTTAATGTTTGCTTAAGTCAAATATTAAAAGCAAAACATAAAACCTGTAGAGCTTCATATTTACAACTATCTACTGAATTCCCTATTTACATTCTGTGTCTTATTTCTCCATACAACTTCACACTTCTCTCATTTCTCCTCCCTAATAAAGACTCCAATCATCTTGCATAATTCCCTCCAACTGCCGATGCACTACTAAAACAAGTCTAGGGGCACTATATAGAAAGGGCAGTGTAGCTCAAACACTAAGAGGTATGAAGCTAAACTTTCTCTGTGAACATACTTTCTACAGAATTGGAATTACATTTTAACCAATAATACCTGTGAGGATTAAATAATAGAAACAGCCTACGTAGAACAAATCCAGCAATACAAGACATTTGAATGAATGTTATTATAATTATTACTACTGCCATTACATATCCTATGTTACTATTATCATTACAGCCTATTATTATAGTTTTGGAATAGTGGTAGAAGTTCACTGAGGAAATTGAATAAATTCATTTAGAAATTAAATTATTTTTTATTATATTAATTACTTGAAACAAATACGTGGATATGAAATGTGGCATGCCATAAGAAATGGGCTTGAATCAGAGGACTACAAGAAAAACAATGAATTTGTTCTTAATATGAAAGTAGGTGGATTTGAGCTGTTTTTTGGTTGCAGAAATTAGAGTATAGAAAGGATTAGAGGACAAAGAATATGATGATAAAGCAATAAAGAGAATAATCCAAAGAAAATGAGAAAATACAAATTATTAATATCGTTTCAATGGATGGTATTACCTATACAATTATATTCATTGTCTGGTGTACAGGAAGAATTTGAAATGGAATAAACATTCTTTATGTAAATAACCTTACTAAACTGGTTTGATGTAGGCACAATAATAACATATCCATAACTCAAAGTGCTACTACTTAATGTTTTCCATTTGTACAGCAGTATCTCTTCCAAATTTCTCATGCCATGTATTTACTTTTCATCTAAAACAAGCACACTGTTTCAAGAAAATTGCAGTTTTAAGGTCAATATATAGGACTCTTTCTTTAAACTTTGCCAAATACTTGTCCTTATAATTGTCATAATTCAGAAAAAAAAATAAAATTGTATCTATGTAGAGGTTAGATTTTACAGGAAACCTAGCCCATTAAGTGAAATTCACTTACAGTAAAAAAGAATTAAAAATCACTTGAATTGCTCATTAAGTTCTCCCTATATGGTTTTGCATCCGTACTCTGCAAAGAAATATATACACTGTATATTGCACGAGATCATGAAAATTGATGCTGCATACTACATTTATTAGCCTTTTACTTAGCCTGACAAAATTAAATTTTGCACAATTTAAAGGGAATATGACACAATTTCAAAGAATAGTGTTTAAACATTAGTTCCTCTGCTTCTATCTTTATGCTTACATGACTAGTATTTTTGATAGGTATTTATCTAAATAAACCATTATTACAATATGAATTATATAGTTTTCTCTATCATTCCAAAATAATTATGTATTTGTAATAACCCAATCCATAATTGAAACAGTAATATATAGTTTGATTCTAAGTAAAACTAAGATAGAAATGTAAACTATCATCAATATTTAAATATATACAATAGAGTGAAAGTGACAATCAGTTCATTCATTCACTTATTTAATAAACAAATATTTATTATTGCCTACTATTTGCCAGATTCTGGGGATGAAATGGGAAATAGAAAAATTCCCTGTATTCAGAGAGCTTGCAGTCTAGTAACAGAGTTGGCATTGAATAGGCAAAGACATGACATATTTTCAACTGGTAAAATTTATTGTAAATAACATAGCGAAGGATAAGTGTACTCGACAGTAAAAGTGGCTATGGGAAGAGCAATATTTTATATAAGGTAGTTATAAAAGAAAAAGATTTAAGATACTTAGAAAAAAATGATTTGTGTCCACAGAGGACTCCAATGAGTCCAACATTCATTAAAATGGTCTTACTAGATAAAGTAGCTGGAACCATGGGGAAAAAATTCAGGGAGTAAAATGTCTGAAATTGAAATGTTGGAAATGTGAACTAATGGATGATGTCAAGTTCTAGGATATGATTATATATGTTAAGGGGTGAGGGAAGGATAGAGTAAAAAATTATTAAAGCGAAGATGTGAAATAACTGAGAGGCAGCATGTTAGGTAGATTGCTTGTGTGGATGTTCAATCTGTTACTAATACCAGGACAGGGAAAGATACTGAGCTTGGTTATGAAAACTTCTAACTAAGCAGAGTTGACCTGAAGATCCCAGATGACCACAGCAAAAGGGTTTTGAAAGATGGCTGATAATTTAGAAGCCACTGTAAAAATAGAATATAAGCAAATCCACTTTAAAATGGAGCCAGAGCTGCCATCCCAGAGAAACTACCTTGCATGTCTTATGCCTTAAACCTTTGGAATGTTAAAACAGGGCAAAATAATCTATAGATTGGGCTTAAAGAAGTATTATGTCTCAAACAACTGTTTGCAAAAATAACAAGAAATCAAATATTATGACTAACGGACTGGACCGAAAATTAAAACAACATCGTTTAGAATTAACATCACTATGTTGATTTATCTATACTAATAGAAGTGCCTTCTTTCTATTGATGTATTTATTGCCCTTCTCTTTCTTATAAATACCCATTGCCTTTATCTCCTAATCAGAATACTATTTGGGTTTCTTTGAATCAGTGCTTCTCGAAGAGCTATTCTTTATTGATCTCAAATAAATATTTGTTGCCCCTCATTTTGGCCTTTTACTTTTAGGTTAATGCTCAGTAAACAGCAAGTATGATAATACCTATCCCACTAGCAAATCTGTTCTATTTAGGATTTATTCAGGTTAAAAATCAAACCAAGCCAAACCAAATCAAAACCTATTCTTGTAAGGGCAATAAAAATAAGCAATGGAAGCTATAGAAAACAAGACTCCATTAAGTGAAAAAAATCAAATGGACCTTTCAAAGCAAAATGAGAGTGATTTGTTGATATCAGACTGTGGAGTCCAGAGCATGGATAGAAAAGTTTGAGAGGTTGATGAGGGCTAAAGAAGCTGTGTTACATATATACAATGGAATGTTACTCAGTCATAAGAAGAGATGAAATACTGCCATTTGTGACAGCACGGATGGCCCCTGAGATAATCATGCTAAGCAAAATAAGCCAAACAGAAAAAGTTGAAAATCACATGATATCACTTATATGTGGGATATAAACCTAAAAGCAACAAATGAACAGGATAAATAAACGGAGATTCATGGACATAGACAATGGCCTAGTGCTTACCAGAGGGTAGGGGGGTTTGAGGGAGCGAAGAGGTAGATGGGAGAAAAAAATTTAAATCATTTCTTCAATTAAAAAAATTAATTAAAAAAAGAGGAGTTGGAGAGGGTGGAATGGTAGATGGGATGAGCAGAGGTACAAATCACACCATATGGATATATGGATTAAGATCTCAGGTGACAATATATAACTTCGGAGTTCAGTTTTTTTGTTGTTTTTGTTCTTTTTTTTTTTTTTTTTCTCTCTTTATATACATGAACGTGTATGTTCTTCTTCTCATTTAAGGTAATTACTCGGTATAGTCACTTTGATCACTTTCTAATTCCTGAGAGTATATTATTCCACTTCTCCCATTTGTAGTCACTGTTTCACTTTTGGATATTTTCAGTTAGATTTTCAGAGCCTGGCACAAATACAAAAGTTTATTTGATGATTTCAGGAAGCTGCAGAGCGTAACCAGGAGGAGAAAATGTCTAAATAAGGGCACAGTGTCAGAGTGACCACTATGAGATCTTCTGAGAAATAAAGTAAACACCTTTCAGAATTTGTGTGTCTGAAGAATGGCAGGGACATTTACCAACCAGCTTCTGTATCCATAAGTTAAGAGCTCTCTGAAGGAAGGTAACATCTCTGAACTGCAGAGTCATGCTTTTTTAGTCAGCAGCAGAGTGGGCGCTCACATCATGGGAGGGGGCACTAGAACGAAAAGCAGAATAACTCATAAGATGCCTTTTAAGTGTGACTCTGCTGTTTGTCCTCACAGTATGCTTCAGTCTGGGCTCAAGATGTACCACTCTGCTCTTACCACAGACAGTGTGTTGGAGTTGGAAATCAGATATTGGCAGGAGTAGAGTAAAGCAAGGGTAAGACCTTGGCACATTAGTTTGAAAGATCACTTACAGGGATATGGAAATTTAGTTCAATTTACAAACTTCTTTACCAGGAGAGATATTCTTTTGGGTTCCTGGGGCCAATTTCAACATGTAGAGAGGGGTTCCCACACCACTAACAAGCAATTCTTGGACACCAGTTGAGTGTTCTACAATTCAGCTCAATTCTAACACTATCTACTTGGAAATAGCATCGGACATCACAGGTTCCGTGTTCAGTCCTACAAGACTGCCCTTACCCACACTTCAGGCACAATTTCTGTTATGCATTAGGTTGCATGATTTATTGCATAATCTGTGCTAAATATTATTTTTAATAGAGTTAAAAACATAGATGCTTTTCTTGGGTATGCACAGTTAGTGGTTGTTTTTATTTAATTTTTCTCATGGCACTCAGATTTAAATTCATTCCTTGAAGTCAACAGTAATAAAATCTATACATTGCTATGCTTATTTTTACACTCCCACATTTTAGAATAATTTTAAAGTTTAAAGTTTTTGTGTAGATAAAATTTATTAATTTCACATTAATCCTAATAAATAAACAGAAAGTTTTGCCACCGTAATTGTAGCTCTCATTGATCCTAATGTTTAACTTTACTCTGAATAATGTACCTTCTATATCTAAAATAATTCTTAGAAACTAAGAAAAATGCACTGGAGAAATAAAATGAGTCAGAAATAGTTGAGTAGAGACTATGTGCCTTATTTTGCTAAATAAAGATACTTTTACTAAAAAAAAATTGTGAATACTTTTACACCTACACTGTAGACTCATCCTTAAATATATTCTGAAAGACTTTTATAAAGGTTTTAATGTAGAATTTTAATGCCAACTTCCAATTTCTGCTACCTATAAAAATGCTGAAAATATTAACTGCATTTTTTTTTCCATTATGACTAACACTTCTAACCTCTCCCACTGTTTAAGCAGCACTCAAATTACTGATAAAATTATAAGTGGCTGCAGGAAAGAAATTGAAGTTTAGCTCTCATTTAACATTAAGTAGAATAGTGACTGAACCACAATAACCAATGTAATAGTTTTCAGGTGCTCTTGGGGCACAAAGGAGAGGGGTGATCATCCAAAGCTCTATGTATTTGAATTAAAAAATTATTGTTCAGCACTTCTGTTTTAAGACACAAAACATCCCCTTCTAAAGTACTTTATAAATAGATATGTTTGAGGGAAATATTTCTCAATAATGCTTGGTAGTAGGCTAAAAAGTATGTTTTTTCTACTTCTGAATTACAGCTCTATAGAATGTAAAAGTCACTAAAGACTGTAGGTAGGAATTGGCTCGCTGGTAATTAAGACGCTCCTCCTTTTTTTTCCTGCAAATTTTCTACAGAACTTGAAAGAAAAGGAAAGAATAAGTCTAAAAGCTCACTTGCCTGGAATACAGAACAAAAGGAAAACTTCATTATTTGCTTCCTACTTTGTTACGTAGTTGATAAACATGCAAATGATAAAATTAGCACTGAGTACTTTAAGAAAAATATAAAAAATATATTGACCTGTGAAATTATATTTATCATATGAAAATTATGATATATATGTGT
>NW_011888789.1:1196009-1196328 GCF_000151845.1 Pteropus vampyrus | reverse complement strand
AACAATTTACGTTAAATGGGTAACATTAGTCTGTGGTACCTCAGAACTGTAGACAAGACTATTTAAGCAAAGACATTATTTTATACAGCTTTCTAGACTGTGATTTGAAAAAAAGAGAATCACATGTCATCTGACAAGAATGTGATATCTGCCTACAAAAAGGGAAATTTTGAATGTAGTTTAGGGAGTTTGATGAACAACATCATCAGGAATACAAATGAATTATTATTAAAATATCCAATATTTTCTACTTATTATTTTAACAAGAAAGTTGAAGTTATAGACTAGCATAACACAATAACCTTTTTAAGATGTCTTA
>NW_011888789.1:1190174-1195404 GCF_000151845.1 Pteropus vampyrus | reverse complement strand
CATCTTTTTGCTCAACAATTTGTGAGAATATTGAGGAAAAATATATGTTTAAACTCTTGCCTCTTATTCTCTGATTGAAAATTCATCAGTGGTTGCCACAGAAGATGCCCAAGGTCTTTGGGAACATAAATGAGTTTCAAAGCTGTTTGTAGAATGATCTAGATAAGAGCAAGGCAATAACACTCCAATTGATTTCCTTTTTCGTAAAATAAGTATTGTATTAGAAAGACATTTCATTTAAGACTGAATGAATATTGTCCTCTAACAGTTGGACAAAGACTTAGGTTTAAAATATCACCTGGGTACATGTCAAAGTCAGAATTCCCTCCTCTTCTCCCCATTGTCATAATTTTTAGGCAATGCCTTCTGATATGTGGTCTGTTGGTGCCTGGCAATGTGAAAATCCCATTTGTAAGATCACTAAAAGGAATTGGTCAATATATAAGGAACAATTTACGTTAAATGGGTAACATTAGTCTGTGGTACCTCAGAACTGTAGACAAGACTATTTAAGCAAAGACATTATTTTATACAGCTTTCTAAACTGAGATTTGAAAAAAAGAGAATCACATGTCATCTGACAAGAATGTGATATCTGTCTACAAAAAGGGAAATTTTGAATGTAGTTTAGGGAGTTTGATGAACAACATCATCAGGAATACAAATGAATTATTAAAATATCCAATATTTTCTACTTATTATTTTAACAAGAAAGTTGAAGTTATAGACTAGCATAACACAATAACCTTTTTAAGATGTCTTAGTTTTGTTACTTATACATGCTGGTCCAATTAAGCACAGAATCACCACTGGAAATGAGCTTTATTTGCTTGAGTGTTGCAAAAAATGAGGGAACTGGTAAAGACTATTTCTGCTTCACATTCTCAGTGGTAGAAAAGTAGAAGTAATAAATAGGATGGAGGCATCTTTGAAGAGAAGAGAAAAAAAACCAGATTGACATGCAGTTATTGCTTCAAAGATAAGGAGCAGAATATAGGCAGCAGCTTAGTATCAGAGAAGATATTTCTGCATTAATGCACTGTTACTTTTCTTCTCACAAAAGTACTCTATCTATAAGTTAGGACTTACTAATGCTAAAGACTGTGATAACGATGAAAACAATATTTATAATAGCTACTATTATTTACTTAGCTTTAATTGTAGCGGTCAATGTCTAAAGTTTTTACCTTTTATCGAAACAAACTAGTGAAGTAAGTGCGACTATTTCCATACTTTATAGATAAAGAAGATTAAGCATAAAGAGTTAGGAAAATATCCAGAACCACAAGTTAGAACTAAGTGCAAAACTGGCCTGGGATATGTCACATGTGATTAGATAACAAACTTCATTAAATCATTAATTTGAAATCAGTTCTTTCAAAACATTGCTAAAGTCTGAAGATATTGAAAAACTTCACAGATTCCAACCGATCGTGTATTATTTAAGACAACCAAAAATTCTCTGGACAGAATTCTTTATATTAGACATATTGCCAAAAATTGAGTATATACTGGTAAACAACAGAGAGAGTCCCTGACCTTATGTGACATCAAGTATAGCAGGTGACGATCAGTATTTCTCAGAGCACAATCATGCGTTGTTTTTTCACTTTATTCCCACATCCAATTATTCAAGTTGGAGGACTAATACTTCTTAATTTCAAAAATTACTATTAAGCTTGAATAATCAAAACAATGTGATGTTGATGTAATTTATATAGGCGTATAAGTAAATTGAACATAATATTGAATTTGAGAACAAACTTATATAGATAAGTTCCATTTTTTTCAATACGTGGACCAAAGTAATGCAATAGAGAAATAATGACCTCAAAAAAATGGTACTTAAATCTTTGAATATTCACACAAAACCAATTCTAGACAACAATGCAAAAAATTGTAGAGGAAAACAAAGAAGAATAAGTTCATGGTTTAGGTAAACTTTCTAAGATAAGACCAAAAAAAGCACAAATAATAAAATAAAAAAATGGATAAGTTGTACCTTATAAAATTTACCTAAGTTTACCTTATAAAATTAAAAATGTCTGCTGTTCAAAGGACATTTTTAAGAAATTAAAAAGATAAACCACTGACTGGAAGAAAATATGTGCAAAACACATATCTAACAAAAGACTTCTCCTGAGAATATATAAATAACTATTAAAACATAATATAAGGACAAAATATCTAATTTAAAAACTGGGCAAATTATTCGAAAGATGTTTTCCCAATGAATACACATGGGCAGCAAATAAGCCTATGAAGATGTTCAACATCACTACTCCTTTGTCAAATGCAAATAACAACCATAATGAGATACTGCTTTACACCTACTATAGTGAGAAGAAGAAGGAAGAGGATGAGGAGACAAAAGAGGAGAGAAAAAAGCAAGAAAGAAGAAGAAATAGCAAAATTCTGATGATGATAATGATGTACAACTAGAATTTTTACGCATTGCTAGCAAGAATACAAATGGTACAACTACTATGTAAAACAGTCTGGCAGTGGTTTCTCACAGTGTTTAGTATTTCTTCATGATGACTTGCAATGACACTTTTAGGTAATTACTTAAAGAAATTAAATATTTATCCCCACAAAAATATCTACACAAACGTTTATTAGTAACTTTATTAAAAATTGTCCCAAAGTGTAGAGAACCCCAAATTCTATCAATTAGTGAATAAGCAGATTGTGGTACACTCATACATGCAATACTACTCACAATAAAAAGAGTGTAGCAATAATATACAGAATATGTCTAAATCTCAAAATCATCATGCTAAGTGAAAGAAAAGAGACGCAAAACCCATATACTGTATGATTCAACTTATATGATGTTCTGAAAAAAGAAAAAAAAAAAAAACTATTGGGACAGAAATTAGATCATTGGTTGCCAAGGGATGGGGTGGTAGGATGAGAGAACACAGAAGATAGCAAAAGAGCATATGCTAAGTTGATGTAATAAAACTATACCTTTCGTGTGGAGGTAATTCAATTACTATATACTCCAAAACCCTAATTATAAACTTCTATAAAAATGTTGTCGAATGAAAACAACTCTGAAATTAAAAAAATAAATAGAGTTAAATATTTAGCAGATATGAAATAGTTTGTATCTTATAAATAAAATCCAAGTCCTTGTTATTTTTTCAAATTTGGATACTGTGTGTGAGTGTGTGTATGTGTGCACGTGTGTGTGAGAAAGGAGGGGTGAGAGAGAGAGAGAGAGATTGTGAAGAATAATGAAGAAGGGAGACTGTAAGAAATAGACAACCATTATAGAAATGGAGAGAGAAGGGTAACGACGTGAGAAAAAATAGCACAGAGACTGTAAGAAATGGACTTGAACGAAGGTAATGACAATAAAGATATGAAAGTTCTTATCATTTAGAAGAAAGACAACTGAATTTATTAAACCAATAAATATATTTTATGAGTGAAAAACAATTTCTTCTGGCATATCTACTTAGTCTAATCCTAAAGATCACAGTTACAGTAGACACATTGGAAGAATGAAAAGTTCAATTTGGACATGGTGAAACCTTCCTTGGCTTTCTTCATATGGATAAAACTATTCTGTGCTTAGATGTGCTTCTAATATTTTGGTCACATAGGAAGAACAATATGTAGTTTTCTATTGCTAACAGATATTAGCAGTTGATAAATGTGATTTTGTTATTGTGGTGATATTCTGAATATCCAAAACCATCTTTAGGATTCATTCCCAAGGCATCCCAACTTACAATCAAATACCAGAAGAAATTCAATTGCTCTTCTTGGTAGACAATTTGTTTTTGTGTCTAAACTTTCTTAATCCTAATTCTTCACTTACTTTTTCCTGTCAGCCAGCTGTATAGGGCATATTATGCTTCAGCCTCTTGAAACACCAGTATCATTTTCTTCTTTTTGACATAGTACCATTTAGAAGTACTAACATATTCACATTCTAGTCAAGACAGCATCTACACCTTTCTGAGGCTCTTTCATTTTCTTTTGCACTCTCAGCATGCACTGGATGAAGGCAAGTTATCATTTTTTTAAAGGTTGTCATTTTATTGTTTAATGAATAATGAAAACAAATCTGATGAATATTGAAAACATTATTGCATCACTGGAATTAATATAAGAACATATAAAATGATAGAAATAAGATGGCTGCAATAATAGCAATGCCATTATATTATATTTAGGTTAAAATAAACAAAGTATCATCGTATATACTGACAATAACAAGCTTATAAAAGAATCTTGCTTGAATATGTTATTTGCAGTCCATTTTATTCTGTAACCCTCTCTGTGGACTTTTACTCATCTTAGTTAAAGGTAACTAAAACAAATCTCACTTTTGGTATTTTAAATGAACATATCAGTAAATGTAATAAAATTTAGTTTATGTGGAATAAATTGCTTTCTGTTGGCTTTCTAGTAAACTTCTAATTGCACAAAGATTTCTGTTGTGAGGTAATGAGAAGGCATATGTGTGCATTTTTTATTTGCTAAAGAGAATAGTCACTTAGACATTTCCATAAAACCTCCTCTGCCTCAATATTTGTCTCACCTCCCTGTTTTAACAATCATCTCTTTCTTTTTTTAGGACTTCTCCCTTCACATACATCCTTAGAGTTTACAGAAAACTGGAGAGAGAATTTCTTATGGTAGACTCCATTCACTACTGAAAAAGAAATTTGGAATTACTAGGCTAAGAAAATGAAATACAAAACTTTTCTTTAAGACCGAAGATAAACACTATAAATATAGAAAGCATAGAATTTAAGAATCCAGCGTAGCTGGTATAGAGGAGAAGAGTTCTAAAGAGAGATATTTTAATAGGACCTGGTGTTCTGGGAATCACAAGAAAAATCATGAGCCTATTGGCTCAGCTAAGGCAGACAGAGACAATGGGAATCTGGATGGAGTTCCAGAGGAAACATTTCAAATGGAAAGAAACTGGGACAAATGCATTAAAATTTAATGACACATAGGATGAGTGAGGGTGAAAAAAAGAGATGGAAGAGAAAGAATGACTTAACTTCCTTGCATAACTTTGCTACCTAGAAGGTGCTGAAGGTTTTTTATATGCTTTAGTTGCAGAGTTTATTGACATTAATATTAACTTTAGAGGGACTTGTTATTCAAACAAAATTATAATCTTCTACTTCTCTAATTCTCTGCTAGGAACCTGACATCTCTTCAAATATATATTTTTTTATTTTTCAATTACAGTTGATAT
>NW_011888789.1:1180349-1188559 GCF_000151845.1 Pteropus vampyrus | reverse complement strand
TTTAAGAGGAATGTCTGGAACTCCAGCAGCCCTCTCTCTCACTTAGCCACCATCTCCACTGGTTTTCACAACTAGCAGTTGTGGAGATTTCTATTCCCGACATTGGAACCCTGGACTGAGGAGCCTTGTGGGGGCTGGGATCTTTGTTCCTTTGGGAAGACCTCTGTAGCCGAGATATCCCTCTCAATTTTTAACCACCATAGGTAGGTGCGGGAACAGACTATTTCTTATCTCTGCCCCTCCTATCAATGTTGAGGTGGCTTCTTCTGTATATCCTTAGTTATAGGACTTTTGTTCAGCTAGACTTTGGGCATTTCTCAATGATCGTTGTTCTGTAGTTTAGTTGTAATTTTGATGTCGTTTCAAGAGGAGGCAGTACAGTGTTTCCCTATATCGCCATCCCAACTGGTAGATACCTTTCTATTATTTGTTTGTTTGTTTGTTTGTTGTATTTGATTGCGTAAGTTTGTTTTAACACAATTCTCTGATTTAGAAAACCTTCTTTTCAAAGTCCTCTTATGGGAACTCTGAATCCTCACTAACACATAAAATGTCAGTGAGGATATTTGGATAATTAATGCTGAGTATGCTGAGCATAGTTTTGCTAACTTAGGATATGAAAGGATAAAAAAGCAGCAGAAACTTCTCCTGGTGTCTCTGTTAGTGTTGGAGAGAAAATGGAAACACTGCAATATTGGAACCTATACATTTTATATAAGAGTATCCTCTGGGAGCCAAAATATAAACAGAGCAGGGCAGGGAGAATACTGACTGATTTGTGATCCGTGAAATATCATAAGATTCTTCCAGCCATGAGTTCTGTCTGTTGACACAAGAAGCCATGGCTACTATTAAAAAATGGCAATGGGTAAAGCTGTCAATGTATGGTGGCCATGATATAGACTAAGTCTAGAACAATTTATTCTCAGTATTGGGGGGAAAACTTCCTTTAATTAGAGTGACCAGTTGATTCAATTAAAAAGAGACCACACTATTTCGAATTGTCATGCACCAGTTCTATTATTTGAATAAATATGCAAAATGTTTGAAAAGAGAGTGAGACTCATTTTTCTTTAATTGTTAAAGTCACATACTAGTGTATGTGCAGCAGCGAGGCTCCGGAGGAAACCAGTTGTGAGGAGATTCTTCATTTACTATTTTAGATGTAGTAGTTTAGAAATTATTTTTCTACCAGAATTATGTAGAATACTCTATTATATTGTGGTTAAGCATGACCTTGTCATCATGTATTTTCACAGTATGTTTGTATAACATAATTTTTAGATACTGAATCTTTCTTAAAATCTATAATAGAAACTTTCCCCAAGTGCAGGCAGTAAGGCTTGAGGGGAGGGTGGGAAGGAAAGATTAGGTTTGGTATAGATCCTTGTAAGTCTTTATAATTATTGTTAGACATACCGAAATAAATTACAAATATATGTTTATAAAGAAAAATCTCTAAGTGATTTTGGTGATTAGCTACCTTGGGCTTTTGGAATAAAAACTAAAACATGGTTAGGTTGTTTATTAGAATCTTTTCATGCAGATTTTTTTAACCTTAAAAAAGAGAAAATTATGCCACTAATAATGTTTAAAGTTTAAAAATGAGTATATTTTATGCTTAAAATACACTCTGAATCAAACATAGACTTTTGTTGGGTAATAGACCCAGCCATATAATCTGATTTATTAAAATTGTATCGCTGAGTAAGATAAGTTATTACTCCAATGAAAGTTAGATCTCATTCTCCTTTGTTTTCGTTTTTCAGAAACAATCTATAATAGGCTCCCCATCTTCACTACCTTCTCAAATGCCACCTTGGCCCTACAAAAATGAATGAGAAACTAAATTGAAACTGACTTTGCTCCAATGTGCAGAAGTGAGCTTATGTGTGTTCATATGTTGGGAACAGCAATATTAAGTATGTGATCACTGGTCACAGAATGGAGCTATCTTAGTTGGAGTTATTCTCATCCTATTAGAGTACCATAAGATCAATCTTCCTCTTAGTTCTCTTTACAATTGGAAAACAGGGAATGACTCATACAGCTGGATCAAGATTAAGTAAAGCTGCTAATCTTTTATCCACTATTACATAGAGCTACTAATGTTGATTTGCCTTCAAAGTCACCTCTCTCTTAATGAGAGGTATGAATATATGGGACAAATTTTATATATTCTGTCCTGGAGCATAAACAACAGCATAGAGATAAATAGACTTGATTCTATGTTTACCTTCTCATATGTGTCCACATACTCAACTACTGCCTTTCCCTTTTTAATCCCTAGTATGAAAATTCCACAATTTGCTTGAATCATGAAGATGGACTAGGGAGAACTGTAGAGAGTATACATTATTAAGAGTAGCTCAAAAGCCACCTTACAATACAATGGCAATTTATGCAGATTAAATTGGTAAAAATGGTTACTGCATCATTTGTCAGACACTTTCCTGGACTTTCTAATTATCCTTTGAAAAGTGTATTACTTCTTCTTCTTTTTTTTTTTTTTTTTTAATTACCTGCCTGAAAGCTATTGAGTATGTCTTCCTAAATCCTGCTTCTAGCTATGGTCCCAGAGATGCAGTTATTTTTCTGATGAAAAAAATATTTTCCCTTAATCAGACCAGATGCCATAATTACACTATTAATCTACTCATGATGATATATTGTCAGAAATTTTCATTTTACATATATTTCTACTCAGTCCTTCATCAGATATGTCATCTGATTGGGAGATGCAGAAGTGTGTTAGACATTACTTAGCTTTTTCCTCCTTTATGTTTGCAAATATTTTACTGAAAATACCTTTAATTCCCTTATTACATGTGCTTATTTCCCCATTTCTATTAATACTGACTAATTTATTCTTTTTTAAATTATCCCCTGGTGAGGAAAGTCAGCCCTCTTCAAATCAATTAAATTTTGTATCACATATTCTAAAATGTAAAAATGCAACTGTTCTAATGTTGTTTTCCATTCATTCTTTTAAATAAATATTTAGACTCACTTTCCAAAATTTCCTTTCAGATGTATTATACTTTACACTGTTTATGATGATATTCCCTGTTTTCAATATCTATATCTGAATCTCTGCTCAAGGGTGTTTTAAATGTGTTTCACCATTGTTTTCAAGTACGTACTTGAGTCCTTTTGCAAATGTAATTCCGACCCTTTTTTCCTACCAAGTGCTTCCCTTTCTTGTATACTCTTTTCTACCCCAAAACAAGTCCTCAAAAGTTGCTTGTGTCCTGTGTGTGAGGAAAGTCTTAGATTTTATTCAAGCATTTAAAAAAAATTCTATAAAATCAATTTGTACCAGGAGCGGCTAACAGTCTCATGCATTTTTTTTTTTTCCTGCATACAGATCTTGAGAAAAATGTAAAAGTGACCTTAAAAATAATTAAATTATTTAATTAAATAATTAAATTGTCTCATAGTTTAAAAACCAAAAATTATATGTTTGCTGTAAAGCACACATAAGTAAGTTTGCATTGCTAGACTTTTTCACAAATAAAGAGAGATAGTATTATATTTTGACTTTTTTACTCTTATGGGAAAAGATTAATTTTTTGTAAAATGATATTAATAAGAATAGTTATACAAGATGCAATAACAAATAGACTAGAACTAAATTTTTAAATCAAGTGGCTTTTCTCCTTTAAAACTATATACTTGTATACAAATATGTCAAAAATCTTTGTTTTATGAGAAGTCTTACATTATTATAAGCAACATAATACAGTTTAGAAGCAAGCCTAAACATATATTTATGCAACAATTCTTAGCAGGAAGATAAACAAAAATTCTGAACAAAAATAAATGTTAGGGTATTTATATGTTGTGCCTATTACATTAAATCTGCGTTGATTGGAAAACTATTTATATGTCTGTTAAAATATAATTAACGAAAAGTTAAAAACATTTTATACTTATACAAATATAAAATAAATATGCATTGACAATTTCATTTGACTCACTAATTAATGAGGGAACCAGAAAGATAGTAAGTCGTTCAAAGAACATTGGAGGAGCTGGGTAATTATGGAAAGTTAAAAGATTATCTTAGAATAAGTTTGCTATATAAAGTATAAAACTGGTTAACATCCTTTAGGGTAAAAAGCTATAACTTTTGCAGCTATGTTTTCTACTAGGAGTCATTCAGTAACGTTACTAAATCTAGTATCTTATCAAGAGGAAACAATAAGTGAAACAAAGAATATTCCCTTTAATAATCCTTAGGTAAACCAGTTAAACAATGATGCTTTCATATGATATAAAACAGTATGCTGGCAAACATTTGTCTTATTTTTTAAGTTTATACTAAAAGTTTATCTAGCAGATAGTATGTATTGGCCTTTAATATTTTAAATATTAATATGTAATATTTATAAAATTATAATATAGAGATTTAAATATAAATAGATATGAAAGATGGATAAGTTATAAAATATGTTATGAAGGTTAAACAAATCACACAATCTCATAATGTTCATGGTACAAACGTCCTTGATATTTTCCGGTTTCTTTAAATCCTTAGGCTTGATAAATACGGTTTTCTTTAGGCTTCATGAAATTCCCAAGGAAATTCCATTGAATTGACTTAATGTTTGCATTGTTCTTCTTGTTCGTGTTTGAACACATTAAGCCTGTTCTTGCGTCCATCTTGATTTTGCATTTGCAATGTACTCTGTCTGTAACCATCTTCCATTAGGTATTCTAAAGGCTTTCTCTTTTTCTTCATTTGAGTCTTAGTTCAAATAATTTCTTAGAGAGGACTTTATAATTTCCCACCTCTAGTTGTTCTGTGGTATTATCCTACTACATTTCCTTCATACATTTTATCACCATCTAAAATTGTTTTATGTATTTGTTTAATTATGATTTGTATTCTCTGTCCCTACAGTAGAATACAAATTCTCTGAGGTTTAGGATTTGATCTGGTAGATTTAGTCTGTATTTCTAGAATGTAAAATAGATATTGAGAATTGGTAGGAGCTCAACAATATTTGTTGATTAAATAAAAACTTAGCTTGGTTTGTAGAAATTCTACTCTAAAGAATCTGAAGCAAAAGAGATAGATCAATGGATTGACAGAGGCTTATATATTCAATATAACCTCTATAGGAAGGATTTAGGAGCAAAGCAGAGAAATTTAAAAAATTGATAACACCCTAAAAGACAAAATATGGGTATTGTATGTGACAGTAAAAGCAAGAGGGAGATCAGAAATAAAATTGAATATGTAGAATCCAGTGAAGAAATATATCTGCCATGGAAGATAGATGACATGACAGAAATGATTCAGAAGTTTAATAACAAATTTTCCTGTTTCTTTATATACAACTGACTGGTTAATGTATGAACATTATTTTGAACAATGGTTTCAATCTATATGCTCTTGCAAGTCTTCTCAGCATAATTGTAAGTTTATTTTCCATTGATTTCCTTTTTGTTTCTTTTCCCTTATAGTAACACTGAACTACTCGAAAACATTATACTGAAAAAAAAAAACCCTCATAATTTTATGACTTTCTTTATACCATACACCTAGAGATTGAGTTGAAATTCAAAGACAATGATTATAATTTGAACCAGATATGTTGATCAATAAAATATGCTGATGTGTAAATACCTAAAGTTTATTATGAAATCCATGGGCCCTCATAGTCATTATCGGTTTGTCCATTGAGCTGCTTTTGACTCTCATATTTAGTAACATACTCTCCTCTTTTTAAAGGTTTCTTTGTTTTTGTTTTTGTTTAACAAATAATAATGTAAGAAAGTGTGAGTACTTCATTATTTTCTGGAACTGCAAGATGCTCCAGAGTCATCCTATATTTTTCCTCCTCCAGATCCGGAATCAACCAGTTTTCAAGGAGTCCTGCTTCCTCTTATCAAAGAATGGTATTTAGAAACCGATATCTAGGCACAGGATCCATTCATTGCTACTGGACTGTCACTGATTCTAGGTACTCTCAGTTTATAGATATAGGAATATGAGTACATATAATGTATGTGCACAGTTACACATACATACACGCATATCCATTTATTTTATCTATCTATATATCTATCATGAGTCCATATTGAATATATTTGACTCTAAAACAGCACAACTAAACTTCTATAATATCTTTACTTATCTCTGATAAATACTTTAATTATCTATGATATCTTTACTTATATCTACAATACTCAGATGCAAATGAAGTTATTTCAGAAATACTAACCCATGTCCTGAGAGAAACAACTTCTGACATCTCTTACTCCTTTTCCTATTTGCCCTGAGAATACTTGCTGGCGGCTGCAACATTTACCCTGATATTAACTCACAGATGTACCCCGAAGTTTGCCATAAAATATTTTGCTTTTATTATTATTTCTGCATCGCTCTAGTATATTGACAGTCTTTGGAAAAAAATGACATCAATCTATTTATAGTATTCTGTTTTTTGTAGTTCAATTGAAGAAAATGTCAAATCCTAGAAGATGTAGCATTCCTACATGTGATGTTAAATGATCACTGACAGCGAGCTGCCCTTTTTTTTCTAAATGAGGAAAGGGTTATCTCTTACCCCTCTTCTTCCTCTTGTGGCCCTCCTTCATCTGGGCAAGTGAGTAAGAAAGCCAGAGTCCACTCTGCTGTGACACCCGCAGGAGATCCAAAGCAGGTCAGCACCAGCCCTCAAACGAAGGAAACTCAAACCAGTCCCATCACCTGCACACAATAAACTCCTCAAGCTAGTTTTTTAACTTGTTATCGCAGGACGTTTCAAAACTCAATGAGAGGCCCACCCTGCTCTCCCCAAAGATGTCCAATATGTAAATAATAAGCCTTTTCTACTCTCCTGGTATATGTATGTGTGTGGAGTCTTTCCACATCTAAACTAAATTTTGTGTGAATATCTGCAATGATTTTGTGTAAATATAATTTTTCTTATCTCTAGGTCTGACGTTTAGCAGTAGGATAGATAGATTGTAGGTCATATATGAGGAGCATGATGAGTAGATAAGAAATTGCTCAAGTGATTTTCAAAACTGCTCTATCATTTCTATTCCCTTCAGCACAATATGAGAGTTCCAAGCACTTTGCATTCTTAGTCACTTTTTGTTTGTTTCTTTCCTTATTATTTTAAGAGTTCTTTATGAAATCTGAATTCAAGTCATATGTCAGAAACGTAATTTGATAATATATTTTTTTATATTTAAAGTAATTTTCTTGTAGACGGCATACATTTGAATTTGTTATTTTATTCAATCTGGCAATTTCTTTTTACTGGTATGCTAAATTATTCACACTGATATGTTGCATTATAATTTACCAAATCACTAGCTGTCTTCTATTTATTTCATTTGTTCTGTTTCATTTTTTCCTCTTTCTGCCTTCTATTTTATTAGTTCAGTATGTTATCTGATTTCATCATATCTCGTTCCATTAATGTACTAGTTATACCTTCTTTAAAAAAATCTACTTTCAATGGATTTGAATAAATACATGAATTATGACTTCATTTTGCTTTATGTTGTTGAAAGAGTGGGAATGATGCTCCTTTGAGCTTTCTACATTCTGGAAGCTAGACTCTAGTTAACCTTTGATGTACCATTGTTTACCTGGCCACATTTGTCCAGTTATTTCTCCCAAATTTCCTTTGAATACTCAATTTCCTACGCCTATAACTTTAATGTGGGCATTTTAAAGATATTTTTTTCTAAGGCTTATTCTCATTCCATATTATATATTATCACTGAGTAATTTTATTTAGTTCTATGTCTTCAAGTAGCCTTTAAATGCTAAAGCTCAGATTAGACCTTTTGCCTAGAGACACATTTCAAAACTGCTTAATTAAAAGCTTTCCTTGGATATCTAGTGGCATCTAAGACTTAATGTACACAAACTTGACTTCTGTCTATCCTTACAATCCTGAGTCCACTCCTCCTTTTATTAAACAGTATTATCACCATACAACTGTTTTTCCATGCCAGTAATTTGGGAGTCACCCCATTCTTAGTCTCTCCCTCAACACTTGCATCTAATTTGTTGCTGACTTCTTTGTATTTTATAACCTAAATAAATTTGGCATATAATTCTTCATCCCAAAGCCCTACACTGTAGCCTACAGTTATCTGGTCTGTATCCCTACTAGTAGCCATCATTCTCATTTAGCCAGCATGATTTTTCTAAACTAGAGACTGACACACCATAGTCT
>NW_011888789.1:1173343-1178704 GCF_000151845.1 Pteropus vampyrus | reverse complement strand
TATATTTAGGATGAATTTATTTATTAAATGATTTATTTATTTAGGAAGTAATTTCTATTGAATAATTTCCACACAATAGAGATCAAAGCTGAAATTTTACATATGTGCTAGAGACTTTTCTAGGTGAGAGTGGTAGTCATGTTATATGTAGATACCCTATAGCTACCTTGCTGTGTAATCGCTATACAGGTTTCTCCTTTTCTTAATAATAATAATAATAGATTTCAAAAGATAATCAGACTTGTATCTTTCATATAACTCAAATAGTATTTCAAGATAATATTTCTGAACAATTATTTGATTTTCTTCTTTTTGCTCAAGAATGTTATAAAGAAGGAGTTGTTTTATGTGTACTCAGTGGAAGAAATTACAGAGGTTTAATTGATATTATATTATATTCAATATGTGTGACTTCCTTTGGTTTCTTAAGTTATATGGTGTCTGAGCATTTATTTTTAGCCATCAAAATGATTTCTATTATATATGTAAAGTAAAGTAAAGTGGCACATAGAAACCAAGGACAAGTTACAGAAAAAACAACCAAACTTAAAAAATTAATACAGTGACGCAAAAAGGGGAAAAAAAAAAATGTGCCTCATCTAGATTTATCTATAATGCCTTAGTACCAGTATTTTCAATTAGTTATTAACCAATAGGATATCCTATCAAGGAAATATAAGACTATATTAGAGCAATTTTATTAGCAGATCACTTCTGGGAAAAGAACATTTACTATTCTAGCTGATTCTTAAACTTTTCCCAATTTACCCACATTAGGCCTTATATTATTCTGTGTTCAGTATCTTCTTTGAACATAATACCCAATATATCTTATTTCAAAATGCCCAGTTTTTTGTCTTAATAGTTAAAGACTTAAATAACACATAAACTTACACATATATATATGACTCGTTTATATACATATATTTAAAGAGAGAGAGAGAAAATGTAGCGTACTAAAACACTACTAGCCAGTAGATAATAATTACTTCACATGTATATATATCCATGAGAAAGACTGATGATCTCTAAAACCACATCATTAAAATTTTTGTTCTAAAGTCCATTTTCAAAACTTAAAATTACAAATTACATAGAGCATTCAAAAGTGAAATGTATTATTAAAACAATGAAAAGGTAGTATAACCTCAGAATTTTATACTTGAAATATTCAAAAGATTAAACAAAAATGGTATGTATTTGGTTTCTTTTATTGCCAACAATATCCGAGTGATTTTTAAATATGTCCCTGCTATATATCCAGTTATTTTTAAGTATGTGCCCTGCTATATATCCAGTTATTTCTCTGCTGTTCATAAGGCTGCTGTGCAGAGCAGGGCTGGTAGTTCAGTGCTTATCCTGAAATGCCATGAATGGCAGCCCTGTTCACCCATTCTAAGGAATGAATTATTTTCCTATAATTAATTAACAATTTGATGTAACTCTAATTTTATGTAATTATTTCTAGACATGTAAAAGCACACTAGGAGATAAAATAACTATTATATAAATATAACTATACTTATATTATCTCAAAATAGTATTATTTCTTTTTTCTTTTCTAATTTGGTGAGGAAATTACTTAGAAAATATTGGCAGCCTCTTCATCTGACATTAAATACTTGATGATATTCTTTTATCTTTTACTATGAACAAGAAGAGAAATTCTTAAGGAAGAACAACATAGGATCAAATGTCATCCAACTTTCGGAGATCTCCTCTGAGAAACACTTATATGTATTTATTAATAGACACTAACAATTTTATCCTCAATTTATGCTTATGGAAATTGATGTTTTCCCACTCATATGAAGTTTTAAGCTCAATGCTAACTGAATGTAATATTGGAACTGAGTTTATCCACCACTAGTTTAAGATTCTTTATATGAAGAATTTATATAAATAATTTATATGTTCTTTCATGATGTGGTTTACCTTAAAAGTGATATATAAGCAACATTAATGTGTAAATATCTGTCAACTAAGAGCAATATGTTATGCTTAAAAAGGCTTCTTAGTTATACATTTTGATTTGATATATCAAGTAAAAGGTGGAACAAGGAAATTTTACCACTACTATTTATTTGTCTATTTGTTTTTCATTATAAGTAAATACAATGAAAGAGATGAACCTTGTACTAAAGTTAGTGAATTTAGAACAATTTCCAGAATTTGACTTTGTTTTTATAACATTATATTATTTTTATTTTAAAAATACATGGAAGTAGGAGTAAAAACTGCATATAACTTCATTAACAAAAAATTTGAGTTAATGTATTATGAAATAGATTTTATATAATACTTATTATAACATAGTATTCCTATCATAAACATATTGTATATTAGCTGTTCTTCTATAATGTTATATTTAAGAACTGTGTAATATTCTGTTGTATGAATGTTTATTTATGTATTTCCCTTTGAAAAATCTCGATGTAGTTTCTAGTTTTCATATTCTGTTGATATAAAAATCACATAATATAGAAATAATTTAAAAATTAATAGTTTCCATATAAATCTTGTGAAATGCTACCCTGTCTCAATAATTATGACTATTTTAAAGTGTAAATTTTTTTTTCTATTACTACAAAATATTTTCATAGTTCTCTATTCTTAGATCTCTAAAAGTTCTATTTATTGAACATTCAGCAATATGACTAAAATTGCATTGAAGTTGAAACTATATAGTCAACAAATACTGTGTGTGTGCATACATGCATGCACTGTGTGCGCTTGCTTGCATATATGCATGTGTATGTAACAGAATATTGAACTGTTCGAAAAGTTTAAGACACCTATGAGACACATACACATACACATTGTGTGAGTGTATTATTTTGTAATGTCAAATATCTCCAAAATGTTATTGTTTTTAGGGTAGGTATAAAAATATTTTATAAGAAATAATAGTGATAATGTCTGCACCTTCATTTAGGCTTTATTTAAACAATTATTCCAGTAGTGTAAAAGTCAGAGAAAATAGTTAAAATGTATAACATACTATGACTTTATAGAATAGAACTTTAAGGTTACAAAAATGCACTAACTCCTGCCAGTCTTTATTCTATAGATATATCTACCTGATATGTCAATAAAAAACATGCTTTTTTTACCTCATGTGTGATTTTCATTGTTCCATTATTGAACTGTATATTAATTTTTTATCAACCCTTTTCCCCTAAAATACAGTAACATTTTAGAGAATAGAAACTGTCTAATTTACTGTTAAATCCCCAGCAGCATCTGTCTCAGTGTCTGTCATGTGACCCAGATTGAATAAATAATGTATTGGTTGAAAGATAAAATGTATTATTATCATAATTAATCAAAACTTCCAAAATAAGCACCTTAGCATTTATATTTTAATAACTATTTCAAAATCCCAGTCTACTCAATTAGGCAAAATAACATAATAAAATTAATAAGAAATCACATAAGGATTTATCAGGAAACTTATTCTGTGTAACAATTAAGTTTGCATGTAGATAATGAAATATTAAGAATTTCAAGTATTAACTGACTAAATATAAGAATTTAGGTGCTTAGAAAATTGTTGAGAAAGCTATAGGAGCAGGCTCTAGTTCTAGTCTGGATAAATGGTGTCCTGTACAGATCTCTTGTGGATCAAGAGAGCTACTACTTCCACTATATTCAGAAAGCCATGTGTCAACTGCTGGATACATGCCTACACCACATTATCCATACTCTGGGGATAAAAAAATAATAATGTTCTCAAATTATGGCTTCAGGAACACAATAACTTGTCTTCAATTTGGGACCACATGGCTTAGAATTATGCATTAGCTACCAGATAGAACTATGATTGAGTCAGTACATTAAAAATCAGAGCTATAAGCTATTCCAGGGAATAGAATAAAATATATTTAAAATAAATAAACAAAACTGACAAAACTTTAGCTAGACTCACACAGAAAAAGGACTCAATCAGAAATAAAAGAGATTTTACAATTGATACCACAAAATTACAAAGGATCATAAGAGATTACTATGAACAATTATATGAAAACAAGTTGGATAATTTAGAAGAAATGGATGAATTTCTGGAAACATACAATCTTCTCAGACTAAATCATGATGAAATAGAAACCTGAACAGACTAATTACTAGTGAGGAGGCTGAGTTAGTAATCAAAAACCTCTCAATAAACAAAAATCCAGACTCAAATGGTTTCATTGGTGAATTCTACCAAACATTCAAAGAAGAATTAATACCAATCCTTCTCAAATTCTTCTAAAAAATAGAAGAGGTGGGAACATTTGCAAACTCATGAGTCCAGCATTATCCTAATAGCAAAAACAAACAAGGAAGCCACAAGAAAAAAGAATTACAAGCCACTATCCTTGATGAACATAGATGTAAAAATCCTTAACAAAATATTAGCAAATCAAATTCAATGATATTTAAGATCCTACACCATGATCAAGTAAGAGTTAGTCCAAGTATGGAAAGATGGTTCAATATCCTTAAATCAATTAATCGATCAATCAATCAATCAATATACAACATTAACAAAATGGAGGATAAAAATTATATTATCATTTAATAAACTATATAAATGTCTAACCAATGTACTGTATACTTAAAACTAATAATAAAATAAAACAAAATTATATTATTATCTCAACAGATGCAGAAAAAAACAACTGATAAATTCAATATCCATTTATGATAAAAATTCTAAACAAAGTGGGTATAGAGAGAACCTATCTCAAGATAAAAGCCATATAGGACAAATCCACAACATCATACCCAACAGTGAAAAGCTACCAGATAGAACTATGATTGAGGAAAGCCTTTCCTCTAAAATCAGAAACAAGAAAAGGATGCTCACTCTGCAAATTTTTTCAATATAGTAAAGATATCCTTCATTTTATTGTGCTTCACTTTATAGCACTTTGCAAATATTATGTTTTCATCAACATCAAGGCAGGATCATTAAGCAGCAAAAAGATTATGACTTGCTAAAGGTGTAGATGACAGTTAGCATTTTTTAGCAACACAATATTTTTTATTTAAGGTACGTATATTGTTTGTTAAAGAAATAATACTATTGTACACTTAACAGTCTGTAGTATAGTGTAAACATAACTTTTCTGTGCACTATGAATCAGAAAACACCATGTTACTCAATTTATTGCAATATTTGCTTTATCGTGATGGTCTGGAAATAAACCCACAATATCTCTGAGATATGTTTGTCTTAGAAGTCCTAGCCATAGATATTAGGCAAAAATAAATAAATAAATAAATATAAAAATAAAAAGCATCCAAATTGGAAAGGAAGAAATAAAATTCCCACTGTTTGCAGATAGTATAAAATTATATATAGAAAACCCTAAA
>NW_011888789.1:1169439-1172885 GCF_000151845.1 Pteropus vampyrus | reverse complement strand
ACATAAAAACAGACACATAGATCAATGGAACAGATCTAAATAAGAAATAAACCCAATTAATTTACAACAAAAGAGCCAAGAATATATAATAGGGAAAGGACAGCCTCTTCAATAAATGGTATTGGAAAAACTGAACAGCCACAAGCAAAAGAATGAAACTTTCACCATACACATAAATTAACTCAAAATGGATTAAAGACTTGAATTTAAGACCTAATGTTATAAAACTCCTAGAAGAAAACATATATAGTAAGTCCCTTGACATCAGTTTTGGCAATGATTTTTTTTGGATTTGACACCAAAAGCAAAGGCAACAAAAGCAAAAATAAACAAATGGAACTATATCAAACTAATATATTTCTTTGCAGCAAAGGAAAGCATCAACAAAATGAAAAGGCAACCTACTGAATAGCAGGAAATATTTGCAAATCATATATATGATGAGAGTTTTATATCCAAAATATATAAAGAACTCACACAAATAAATAGCAAACAAGTAACAATCCAATTAAAAATGGGCAGAGACTCTAAATAGACATTTTCCACAGAAGGGATTCAGATGGCCAATAGGTACATGAAAAGAAACTCTACATTATTAATCATCAAGGATATGCAAGTCAAAACCACAATGAGAAATTACCTCATATTTGCTAAAATGACTGTTAAAAAAATAAGAAATAACAATGTTGGCTAAGAAGTAAAGAAAAGGGAACGCTTGTGCTTGTTGCTGGAAATGTCAACTGACATGGCCACTGTGGAAAACAGTATGGAGGTTTCTTAAAGAATTAAAAATACCTCTACCACATGACACATCAATCCCACTTCTGAGTACTTATCCAAAGAAAACTAAAACACTAACTAAAAAAAGATATATGCACCCCCATGTTCATTGCAGCATTATTTACAAAAACCAAGTTATGGAAACAACTGTGATCAATGGATGATTGGAAAAGAAAACATGATACACACACAATCAGATATCATTCAGCCATGAAAAAAGTTGAAATCTTGCCAACTGGGATAACATGGAAGGCATTATACTAAATGAAATAATTCAGACACAGAAAGAAAAATACTTTATGATCTTACTTATATATGGAATCTAAAAAAATAAATAAATAAAACTCATATAGACAGAGAACAGATTGGTGGTTGCTGGAGGTGGAGGGCTGATTGGTTGAATGGGTGCAGGGAGTCAAAAGGTACAAACTTCAACTTATAAAATAAATAGGTCATGGGGATGTGATGCAGAGCATGGCAACAATATCTAATAATACGGTATTGCATATTTGAAAGTTGCTAAGAGAGTAGATCTTAAAAGTTATCATCATAAGAAAAAATTCTGTAACCTTGTATGTTTATAAATGTTAACTAGACTTATGATAATTTTACAATATACACAAATATTAAATCTTTATATTGCATAACTGAAATTAATATAATGTTCTAATGTCAATTATAACTCGATGAAAAGTTAAATATTTAAAGTATTTATAATTAACAAAAGAATATAGAATTATCAATAGCTCCTATCAGCCAGGCCTCTGAGGTATGACAATTAAAAAACAGCCAGAGAAATAAAATAAGTTAAAAATAAAAGAATCCTAGCTGCAAGTTTCTCTAGAAAATGTAGTTTATATCATGGATGCAGTTCCAGATGACAGACTGGAATGAGACTGAATCAGCTGGCTAATCTAGCATTTCTACCACAATCTGTCTATGCAACAAGAGCACTAAAAGCCAGACAATAATGATAGAAATTATATTAATCTTTATTATAAAATCGCATAAATTATTAGTTTAAGGTCCAAAATCTTGGATTTATTTATTTATTTCATAGTTGAAATCAAATAGTATCGCTGAACACCATTTTTATGTAAGACATTGTTACTTGTAAATAAAATATTTATACTTCAAAAACTTCAAGTCAGGAATAAATTGAAAATAAAACAAATTTAAACTTTACTCAATTTGTTTTATAATATATAAAATTGTAACAATTTTACATGCATAATTTACATTTACTAATATCAACTTTTCCATTGTGAATACTTTGCATTTCTGAGATCAGTTGCTTGCTACAGCAATGATTTTTATTCTTTGGAACATATATATAAACAAAAACATATTTTTTGAATCTCCATTTCCTTTTATCATCAAATACAAACACATACACCCATATAGGTCTATACACACACATATATATACATATATACACACATTTATTTATTATATAAAATCTATAACTGAGTTCAGTGGAGTTTGTCATAGCATATATTTTTGTACTAAGCACATAACTTTTTCTTAACAAAAATGAAATTTTAACAAAATAGATTCTTTAATAATTACATTAAGATTATTATTTTTCTAGCTTAATATTACATCTCTTCCTGAAATTCTCCTTCCTCAAATTCAAACTCTTCTCCTAATATTTAAATTATTACTTATTTTAACTCTTGTGCAGGATTTGAATACAGTCTTGGGCAATTCCTGCCATACAAAAGCATGATTAATTATTTTTGTGCTCTACCTAAGAAATATCTTCATAAACCTATGTAATCATTTAGCACAGATGGTGGAAATCTGTGACATGGACCAGTCGCCATAAACACAGTTGACCTAATCAAAATTAACATCCACTTTAGAAAAATTTATTATCCATTCATAAAATTCAGGGGCATAACACATAAATGTCATGTCATCTTAGGTTCTGCATCAATAATTTATTTATGACACAAACTAATTCTCAATATTCTTCCTCTTTCCCAACAATAACAAGTAGAAGCATGACCAGGGAAAGTTATTATTTACTAGCCACAGCTCAATGCACCATGTAATCAAATCTTTTGTCAGAGCATCCTGCCACATAATCAGATCTTGTGAATTGTCAGAGGCAATTTTATAAATATATATTCATTTAAAGCCTTGGTAAGTTTGTTATAGTGTAGGATAAGTACATTTTCTTCTTCTTTTTCTCCCTCTGTTGTGGTTGTATTCTGAATTCTTATTTGTGGAGTAATTACATTCTTAAAATATAGTTCAACTTTGGAAAAAACATAAATTCTCTGTTCACCTATAGCACACATTACCCTTCTAAGCTCAATACATTAAATTATTATGATTTGATTTGCTTATAATTTTCTCCCAGGATAATTTCTTTACAAGGTATTTTAAATATGTTCTTCAGAAATTTCAATAAATATTTTTGCTGAGCTATGTTAGAGCTTAATAAGAATTCAGCACACAGTCAAAAGCTTATCAAATTTTGTTTGAATATATAGACACACAAACATACACACCCACATATAAAAATTACGCTGCTTTATAAGGAGCATGTTTCTGTGCAATTTGTGACTTGGGCTTAGTTTCCTTTGTCCCTTACAGACTATTGAACACCCTTGGGGTTTTGTTTACTCTCAGTAACAATAGGTAGTTCTCTTTATAAG
>NW_011888789.1:1163335-1169001 GCF_000151845.1 Pteropus vampyrus | reverse complement strand
AACAAAAGACACAGAAGATTCAGTCTATATCCTTAGGGAGTGTAAGCTAATGAAATTTAGACAAAGAAAACAGCAAGAAAATGAGGAAGGAGAACAAAGCGAATATAAGTAGAGTTTGAGCGGGAACAGACACTAGCAGTTATGAAGTAATCACAAGTATTTTAGTTTAATCTAAAGCATTTGAAGAAGTAATTGGTTGTTATGGTTTAGAAGAGGAAATTAAGTTTAATTTTTTAGGCAAAAGCTGTTGGACATGGGCTAAGTGCAACAGGACATAGTGGAAAGGAATGAATATTCTTGCTTGAGAGCATCTTTTCACCTATTTACCTGTTGTCTTTTGTACAATGTTAATATAGAATAAATATAATGAGTCATTATGTAATACTGGTAATGATGATGATGATGGCGATGATAATGGAAGATCCACTTGTGCAATAGTCTTGATCTCTTTTCTCAGCCTCTTAGTTTTCCCTATGATTAAAGCAGTGACATATATGGTTGGTAAGTTTGGCAGAAGTATCTAGCATGTTTAATTAAGCCTCATCTTCTTCCTTTTCAAGTATCTTTTAACTGAACACAGTATGCTCTTCTCTCCTGTAAATATATGTGGGTAGGCAGGGTCCTTGGTGGTAAGCTACAGTTATTCATTATCTTCATACTAATGTGTGGAGGAGACAAAAGAACTAAAATGTCAAATCAAGCTATAGTCACAGACTGCACTATGCTGACCAGCCCTACATCTAGACCACAAAGAAATGTGCAGTACAAAGGAAGATTTCTGCTGGAATTGCTAACAAATCATTTTCCTACACCATGAAGAGAAAACAGCATCATTAAGTGGCAGCTTACACAAAATAAAATTATCATTCCCTATGGCTAAAATCATGGGGAACCTATGGATTAAAGTCTGGAAATTGCCAGTAGGCCTTTCACCCAACATAGTCTTACTTTTTCTCGCTACATACTCATCTTTTCTCACCGTATGTCCATATCAAAGGAAAATGGGTAAACATAGTCTTTAAACTGTAATTTAAACAGAAACTAAGAATGATATATAAACTGGATTTTCTGACACTCAGGCCCTTTTTTTACTGTCTCGGACTTTTTAGCTTTGCTTTCTCTTGCCTTTGCTTTTTCCCTTCTCTGATAAACTTTCTTTTTGACTCTAACTTTGGCATGTGTTTGCAGGTCCCAGGTCTGGCTGTGATCCAGGCTTGCAGCTAGGGATAAGACTCTGGATTTAGAATATTACATTAATGTTGAATATTACATCAGTTAAAGTTGAATAAAAGTTCCCAACCACCTTTTATTAACTGTATAATCTGACATCCTGTTGGCCATATCTGACAGATGAGGAAAAACAATATAAGCCTATTTTGGAGTGTATTTGCATATGTGAATTGTCTCAGTCAAGAAGACAAAAGAAAGAGAAAAACAGTGCGGAGGCAAGAAGAGTAGGTGTTTCTTCACACTCATTTCCTCTTCTATTTGCTACCAAGAAAGAATAATAAGATAGAAAACAGAGTTTCCAATTTAAGTTGACTGAGAAATATTTTGTGTGTGATAATGATGTTCTTTGTCTCATTTTAACATTGAAACATCTTGTTTGAAGAAAAAACATATTAAGGGATACAACGTGACAAAACACATTTAACGATGAATAGCATAAAATGTCAGTGAAAAAAAGCAAAACAACCTCTTATCAAAAGTTTTAATGTTTTGAAGGTTCAATAGCAAAATCAGATACTGCTGTACATGTCAGTAATTTATTTTCTTAAATTTAAGAAATACATAATGAAAAGAATAATAGAATAATGCTGATTTTTAATATTACATTTGCTAAGGGAGAAAAATATATTGCTTTCTTTAATAAACGGTCCTAAAAACACTTATTTTACTCTCAGAAAAAGTTTGCTCATTACCATTTTACTACTGCAATTAACTTACAAATATTAATATACATGCACACACATACACATATATTATAGAATATATAACGAAAGAGAAAGAGAGAGAGAAGAGAAAATGTATAGCGGACAACCCAAGTCACATCACATCATCTCTCTTCTCAACAGCTTTGTGAAGCAGATACCACTCCTATCTCTTTTAATGATGAGAAAATGGGCTCAGAGTGGTGAAGTAAACCACCAAAGTTCTATTTTGATTTCACTAAGGCTGTTCTTTCTACGGTCTGAATTCTCCTAACCATGTCTTTCTCACTTGAGCATTATTTATTTATGCAATTTCAACATGAATGTTGTATAAATGAAAAACAGGAATTCCCAGGCTTCCATTTTTTGCTCTGCTAAGTAAGAGCATCAACTTATTCCTATTTACCTCTCTAGCTCTTTAGCTTCTTTATAGCTGTTTTACCTTCTCTAGGTGACAAAGAAAGTATTGAAGATAAGTCGCTTGATATTAAATTGATACTTTACAGCATTGGTTGTAGAGTTTTACCTAGTATTTAGCTAAAAATATGAATACTTGGATTCCATACCCAGAGATTATGATTCCATATCCAGAGATTACGATTCAAATTATGAGTCAAGATATCTGAAATAATAAATTCCCCACCATACTCTGGGAAACACTGTTTAAAGTAGAGACTGAGTTTAAGTCAATGGCATTCATTTAGCACCTTCTACTTTGCTTTTGTTAGGGAATAATTTATTTGAGATAGAGAAAGGGGGAAGAAACGATGAAAGACAGTCTATTCATATATGTATAAATATACCATTATAGACAGAGTTAACTTTCACCATGAGGGATTAAAGCCAAAATAACAGAAAAATGCATATATAGGACAATTTAATTTAATTTTGGTCGCTATACCCTGCCGTGTCTGCAAGTATAATTTAATTAAAATGGAAAATGTTATATTTGGGTAATATGCTTTTGAATCTTCTATTTAATTACTAACCATCAGTATACTGACCTCATGCTGCTACTAAACAACTGAAAATAATACAAACTATATTTCCCCTAAATGTTCCTTACAAAATCAGTGCAGTTCGCCAATTGTAAGTATTTACATTCATGTATCCATTTGAGCTAATATATATACTTTGAATTGTAGAACTTTAAAAAAATTGAGATTATTAAATTTTTGTATTAACAGCAAAAGATTATCAGTGTATTATTTCAGAAAAGATTTCTCATCTTTCATGAAATTGTTTCAAGAAAATTGGTACATCAAAATAAAAATAAATCATATGAAAATAAATTATAAATGTCAAAAATAAATGATGTTTTGCATAATAATTTGAAAATTTTCATTAGTTTTAAGTGTTTATCCTTACAGAGATAATTGCTGACACTTCAAACTCAAATGCAATCTGCTTGGAAGTGATCAATTCATTTATTAAGCATGACATCATATATACTTTCAATTTAGATGTTAGCTTTTACACAACAAATTCATGTAATGCCTTGTTCTTAGGTTACAAGTGTTGGAAAATTCTGAATAAGAAATGACTTACATATATGCCAAATTTACTTGAACCATCATATGAAGATGTTTGTATGAGATGATATTATGGAAAGAGGTGATGCCATGGAATTGAAATGTATTGACTCAGGAAAGTGATGATTTGATCTAGGTGTGGCACATTTGCTGATCAACCAAGTAACCTTATGCAAGTCAGCATCTTCTGTGCCATTTCTTCATCTTTAAAATGGAGTTAATATTGAAGAGATAGGATTAAACATGATGCAGTGGGAGAGGTTCCCAGATCTCTCCCCTTGAAACAACAATAAGTTGAACATCTAAAACCCAACAAAAAACACCCAAACTGCACACCAGCACGTCTGAGTGTAGGATCTGCACATAAGAGCTACCACAGGTCAGAACCCCGGGTGTCTGGTGGTGGACTGGGAGAAACAAAGAAGCTGCCTCTCGCTGCCGTTGGAGCTCCCTGCAAGAGGAGGAGGAGCGGAGAAGGTGTGAAGAGTTCCCTGAACAGCCCTGCCTGAGAGAGCTGTGAGCACCAAGCAGCCCGCAACAGTGCCCAGTCATCAGGGCAGAAGGCAGAGAAATGAGGATGACAGAAAAGTGAGAACAGCAGAGAAAAAACAGTTGATTTTTATCAGCCGCCATTGCAAAACAGAGGCTGAGCTACACCCGCATCCTACAACCCAGAGGGCCCCTCCCCCCATATCCTCCAAGACAGAATGCTGCGGAGCCCCAGGGGAACCTGAGCAAATGCTACTGAAACTGTCACTAGCACTGACAGGAACTGAGACTAATGGTAACGAATGTGATTGAACATCTATAAGGAAAAAAAAAGGCCTTTTTTAGACTTTATATAAAGCAGAGATCCAAAAGGCTTAGCCGCCACCTACTAAAAACCAAAAGAAAAACATCTGATTTACAACAGGCTAAAGAGAGACCTTTATATAATAAATCTTCTTTCTGGGAAGAAAAAATCAGAACCTACATGTCCATTAAGGCCTAGGAGGAGAAATAGTCCATTAAACACCATGAACAACCAAGGTGACAAGGCATCTCATAAAGAAAGAGAAAAATCTCCGGAAAATAAGCCTATAGACATAAAAAATATGCAACTTAAATTACAGAGAATTCAGGATGGTACTTGTGAAAAAACTCAATGAGATCTGAAATGAACCATATCAACAATTTCAGAAATTGAAAAAGCAACTAGATGAGCAGAATGAGTTCTTTAGCAAGGAGATTGAAACGCTTGAAAAGAACTGAATAGTTCTTCTGGAGATAAAGAACATACATGCAAGAATTGAAAAATGAAATAACGAGCTCGGGAAGTAGAGTCAACCAAATGGAGAAAAGGATCAGTGATATTAAAGACAGAAATCTAGAAATAAATCAGAAGGAAGAAGAGAGAAACCGAAGAATAAAAAATAATGAAAGAGAAATACAAGAACCAGTTGATACCATCAGGAGAGGAAACATAAGAATAATGGGCATTCTTGAAAGGGAGGAAAAGGAACAAGGACTAGAAAGCATTTTCAGACAAGTAGTTGACGAGAATTTCCCAAATCTAAGGAATGAGCTGGAGCTTGGAATTCAAGAAGTCAATAGAACACCCAATTATCTCAACCCAAAAAGGCCTTCGCCAAGACACATTGTATTAAAATTATCAAAAATCGATGACAAAGACAGAATTCTCAGGGCAGCCAGGGAAAAGGAGACGGTAACCAATAAAGGAAAATGCATTAGATTATCGTTAGACTTCTCAGCACAAAACTTACAAGCCAGAAAAGAGGGGAATCAAATATTCAAACTATTAAATGCAAGGAACTACCAGCCAAGAATAATGTATCCAGTTAAGCTCACTTTTAGATATGAAGGAGAAATAAAGACCTTTCCAAACATACAAGAATTGAGAGAAATCTCTACTACGAGGCCTGCACTACAGGAAATACTGAAAGGGATCAGCTCATCTAAAAAAAAAACTGACAAAAAAAAAAAAAAAAACATAATTAAGAGTAAGGTGACTAGCAAGCTGAAAAAAAAAAAAGCAGAGGAGTGCAATACTTACTAGAAACTGGGCATTATAAGCTTAAAAATAAGAAGAGATTTGCCATAGCAAGATAGTAATGAATGTTCAGCATACATAGGAACAAATTGAGACAACAATGACTGAAAAGGGGAAGATTCAAAGATCCAAATTCACAA
Source organism: Pteropus vampyrus (assembly GCF_000151845.1). NCBI lineage: Eukaryota > Metazoa > Chordata > Mammalia > Chiroptera > Pteropodidae > Pteropus > Pteropus vampyrus. The sequence goes on along the minus strand of NW_011888789.1, from coordinate 1,163,348 downwards.
AGGGGAATGGACA
>NW_011888789.1:1160003-1163285 GCF_000151845.1 Pteropus vampyrus | reverse complement strand
GTAATGAATGTTCAGCATACATAGGAACAAATTGAGACAACAATGACTGAAAAGGGGAAGATTCAAAGATCCAAATTCACAAAGGGGAATGGACATAAGTTATGGGCAGATAAAAAGGGATAACTGTCTATATATATAAGTATACATTACATATTCATAATGGTAACCTCACACCAAATATTCAGAACCGAAGTATATAACATAAAACAGGAAGGACCAGAGGGAAAACCCACAAAAGCCAACCAAAAGAAAAAAACAAAACAAAACAAAACAAAACACGAAACACAAGGGCAAGGAAGCAATGGAAATGCCAAGCTACCAGAAAGCAAAAGATAAAATGGCTATAAGAAGACCTCATATTTCAATAATCACCCTAAATGTAAATGGACTGAACTCACCAATAAGAAGGCACAGAGTTGCAGAATGGATCAAAAAAAAAACCCAACCTTATGCTGCCTCCAGGAGACACATCTCAGTTCCAAAGACAAATATAGACTCAAAGTGAAAGGATGGAAAATGATATTCCAAGCAAATGGCATTCAGAGAAAAGCAGGAGTAGAAGTACTAATATTGGATGAAATAGACTTCGAAATAAAAATGGCAAAGAATGTTACTGAGGGACACTTTGTAATAATAAAGAAATCTTGCACCAAGAAGACATAACACTTATTAATATCTATGCTCCCAAACAGGGAACCTCAAAATATGTAAAGCAAGTACTAACTGAACTTAAGGGAGAAACAGACTAAAACTCTATCACAGTAGGGTACCTAAATACCCCACTGTCAGATATGGATAGATCATCCAAACAGAAAATCAATAAGGAAATAACATCTTTAAATGATACATTAGACCAACTGGACATAATTGACATTTACAGAGCCTTTAATCTCAAAACAGCTTCTTATACATTCTTCTCTAGTGTACATGGAACATTCTCAAGGATTGACCACATACTGGGACATAGAAATAGCCTCAACAAATATAAGAGGGTTGAAATAATACCAACTATATTCTCTGATCATAATACTTTGAAACTAGAGATCAACTGTAAAAAGAAAACAGAAAGAACCACAAATACATGGAGATTAAACAATATACTACTGAAGAATAACTAGGTCAGAGAAGAAATAAAAAGAGATATCAAAAAATACATAGAAACGAATGATAATGATAGTACAATATATCAAAACTTTTGGGACATAGCAAAAGTGCTCATACTAAGAAAGTTCATATCATTACAGGCCTATCTCCAAAAACAAGAACAAGCCCATATAAACAACCTAACACTTCATCTTAAAGAAACTAGAAAAGGAAGAACAAATGAAACCTAAAGTCAGCGGAAGGAAAGAAATAGTCAAAATTAGAGCAGAAATAAATGAAATTGAACACACACACGCGCGCGCGCGTGCACACACACACACACACACACAAAACAATAGAAAAAATAAATGCACAAAGAGCTGGTTCTTTGAGAAGGTTAATAAAATTGACAAGCCCCTGGCTAGACTCACTAAATAAAAAAGAGAAAGAACACAAATAAACAAAATCAGAGATGAAAGAGAGGAAATTATGACTGACATCGCAGAAATACAAAGGATGATGAAAAACTAAAAACTTTGCCTCTATGATGGAAAAGTATATAACACCAAATTTAATAACCTAGAAGAAATGGACTAGTATTTAGAAAAATATAACCTTCCTAGACTGAATCAAGAACTGGAAAATTAGACCGATCAGCAGTATGGAAATCAAAACAATCATCAAAAACCTACCAAAAAGTAAAAGTCTAGGACCAGATGGCTTTATCGGTGAATTCTACCAAACATTCAAAAAAGATTTAATACCTATTTTCCTCAAGATTTTCCAAAAAGTAGAAGAGAAGGCAATACTTCCCAACTCTTTTTATGAGAACAATATTAATCTGATACCAAAACCTTATAAAGATAACACACAAAAAGAAAACTACAGACCAATATCTCCCATGAACACAGATTCACAAATCCTAAATAAGATTCTAGTGAACCGAATACAGCAACATATTAAAAAGATTATACACCATGATCAAGTGGGCTTCATCCCAGGGGCACAGGGATGGTTCAACCTCTGCAAATCAATTAATGTGATACACCACATAAACAAAATAAAAAATAAGAATCATATGATCATATCAATAGATGAAGAAAAAGCTTTCGACAAGATATGGCATCCATTTATGATTAAAACAATTAACAAAATCAGTATAGAAGGAAAATACCTTACTATAATAAAGGTAATATATGACAATCCCTCAGTCAACATTATACTTAATGGTGAAAAACTAAAAACCTTCCCTCTATGATCAGGAACAAAGCAAGGCCTATCTGCTATTGCCACCGTTATTCAATATAACATTGGAGGTCTTAGCGAGTGCAGTCAAGAAAGAGAAAGATATAAAAGACATCCAAATAGGAAACAAAGAAGTCAAATTGTCACTATTTGCGAATGACATAATTCTCTATATAGAAAACCCTAAAGACTTCACAAGAACAACACTGGAAATAATAAGCACATACAGTAAAGTTTTTGGATACAAAAACGATGTTCAAAAATCCATAGCTTTCCTATATTCTAATAACAAAGTATAAGAAAAAGAAGTGGAAAAATAATTCCTTTTGTAATTGCAACAAAAAAAATTAAAATATCTAGGAATAAATTTAATGAAACATATGAAGGACCAATATAATGAAAACTATAAGACCCTATTAAAAGAAATAGAAGAAGATACAAAGAAATGGAAAGATATTCCGTGTTCTTGGATTGGAAGAATCAACATAGTTAAAATGACCATATTACTTAAAGCATTATACAGATTTAATAAAATCCCCATTAAAATACCATTATCATTTTATAAAGAAATGGAACAAAAAATCATCAGATTTGTATGGAACCACAAAAGACCCTGAATTGCCAAAGCTATCCTGAGAAAAAAGAACAAGGCTGGAGGCATCACTCAGCCCGACTTCAAATTATACTATGAAGCGTAATCAAAATGGCATGGTATTGGCAGAAAAACACACACATGGACCATTGGAATGGAACTGAGAGTCCATAAGTAAGCCCATTTTTATATGGGCAAATAATTTTTGACAAAAAAGCCAAAAACCTGCAGTGGAGAAAGGAAAGCCTCTTCAATAAATGGTGCTGGGGGAAACTGGAAAGCCACCTGCAAAAGAATGAAACTAGACTGTTGTCTATCACTACACACCAAAATTAACTCAAAATGGATTAAGGATCTGAATA
>NW_011888789.1:1159356-1159953 GCF_000151845.1 Pteropus vampyrus | reverse complement strand
GGGAAACTGGAAAGCCACCTGCAAAAGAATGAAACTAGACTGTTGTCTATCACTACACACCAAAATTAACTCAAAATGGATTAAGGATCTGAATATAAGACCTGAAACAATAAAATACATAGAAGAAAACATAGAAACTAAACTTAAAGACCTTGGACTTAAAGAGGATTTTGTAAATTTATCTCAAAAGCAAGGGGAGTAAAAGCAAAAATAAACGAACTGGACTACATCAAACTAAAGAGTTTCTGCTCAGCAACAGAAATCATCAACAAAGTAAAGAGACAACCATCTGATTGGGAAAATACATTTGCAAGCGACACCTTCAATAAGGGCCTAATATTCAAAATATACAAAGAACTCATACAACTCAATAACAAGAATAACAACAACAACAAAAACGATCCAATCAAAAAATCAGCAGAGGACCTGAACAGACAATTCTCTCTAGAAGACATACAAATGGCCAATAAATATATGAAAAGATGCTCAATATAGCTAGCTATAGGGAAATACAAATCAAAACCATAATTTGATACCATCTCACACCTGTTAGAATAGCTATAATCAACAGGACAAGTATTAACAAATGTTGGAGAG
>NW_011888789.1:1156823-1159075 GCF_000151845.1 Pteropus vampyrus | reverse complement strand
TGGACATGGACAAAGGACTAGAGGTTACCAGAAGGGAGAAAGGAGGGAGGGAGGGGAAAAAAAATAAAATAAAATGTTAAAAAAATAAATAAAATAGAGTTAATATTGTGCTGTAAATGATTTTACTAGGATTAATGAACAGAGGGCATACTGAAGTGTTTTTGGATTATATAATACATTATAAAACAACAATTATTATTGTTTATATCAGAATTATTATGCATAATTCTTCTAAATGATGTAAAGTTGAAAGATTTTTAAATATAGAACACTAAAATATTTATTGTGCTCATGAGGAAATAAAAACATTCTATATTTTATTATCCGCCACACCTATAAAATAAATATATTGCAATAAAAATCTATTAGTTCACAAAACTTTCTATAAAAGAAAGACATATGCTCCTTGAGGAGTAGTGATGGGATAATTAACACATAAAATTTTTCAGTTTTATCCCTACCAAAGTAATCTATATTCTCTCTGCTGTGTTCCTTCTTCCTCTTTCTCTTTTCCTCTTACTCTTCTCTTTTATATATCTTACTTCTATTATTCTCTCTTCACAATTTATTTAAACATACATTCTTTTCTTATGTTTTTTTTATGAGCTGTTCTACCAGTCATAAATTCAAGCATATGATTAGGTGCATATTTTACACTCCTTAACTTACCAAAAGAGAAACTGCTTTCCTCAGTATCGATATTTATGAATATATCAATATCTATTTTAGATTACACTGTTTTTTCATTTATGTAATATATATACAGTGGAATATATAACCAGATAAATATGTTTATATATATATATATGCCAGGAATTGAGGTTGATGAAAGAAACATAGAATATGAAAAGATAGGTATTTGTTATAAGAATAAAACTCATATAAAACTATAGAGTTGGGAAAACACTAGTGGCTATCAGCAGTTGAGGGAGGAGGGATGAGTAGGTAAAGAATTGAGGCTTTTTAGAGCAGTGAAAAGACACTATATGATACTATAATGATTGTTATATTTCATTATACATTTGTCCAAACCCATAGAATGCACAACACCAAGAGTAAACTCTAATGTAAACTATGACCTCTGGGTGATAATAATGTGTCAATGTAGTTTCATCAGTTGTGACAAATGTTCGACTCTGGTGGAGGATATTGATAGTGGGGGAGGCTGTGCATGTGTAGGGGCAGGTGGTATATGGGCAATCTCTACATCATTTGTTCAATTTTGTTGCGAACTTAAACCTGCTCTAAAAAATAAAGTATTCAAAAAAAATTTATAGTCTACAGAGAAAAAAAAGCGTGTAAGAATTACGATCTAGAACTACAGATTACACTGGAGGAATGCCCTAAATAGTCTGGGAATACAAGAGAAGGAGCCTCTACATCTTCCCAGAGGAGTGAAGATATATGTAGGTGACAGATAAAAAATATTTGAGTAAAATTTGGACGGTATTTTGCTATTAACACTCAAAATGTAGAGTATCTCAGGAAAGAAGGTGAAATGTGAAAATGGCATATCTTGAAAGTTCACTGTGAGGTCAGGGGGCCACGAGCACATCAGTGATTCCAGAACCTGAAGCAGAAAAGAGGAAATAATCAAGAACTAAAGCTGGAAACTTATGCAAGGCTGAAAGTGGTTAGGAGTCTAAATGTTGTCTCTGGACAAATGAAGAGGCCAAGGGAAAATGAGAAAGGCAATATACAATTTATTAAAGATAGCTCTTTGACATTTATTTGAAGCATTAATAAATTGAGAGAATGAAGTCAGAGGCTGGGGCAGAGAGAATCATAAGCAGGTTACGATGGATTCATTTACACAAAAGGATATGATGCTAAATTTATAACATATAGTCAATATTTCCCCCCCAAATTAGTTAGTAATATAACATGTTAGAACTCAAAAATATCACCTCTCTGTAAATGCAAAATAAAAGCTTTTACTAGTTAAGATTTCACCTATGATTCACTGCATTTATAGAGCCTATAATGATTCCTGGACTATCGCATGTTTAGTAAACATTAGTTGAGCAGTGAAATTAGTTAACAATAGCTACTTTGTATTCCTGTGCTGATAAAGAGAAGGTTTTGTTTTTTTTTTCTGTTTGTTTGTTTTTCTGCTTAGTGCTAGATATAAGGAGCAAGTGCACTGTTATGGTCCACAGAGTATGAAAAATGCTTTGTTGTCATAGCCTAGGAAGATGTTCAGTGAAGACATATTTACATAGTAGGAGGCATCTGGGACATAAAATAGAAAA
>NW_011888789.1:1156142-1156773 GCF_000151845.1 Pteropus vampyrus | reverse complement strand
TCTCTGCTTTTCCCCACCTACATGCATGAGTAGAGCCTTCATTTATTTTAGGTTCCTTTTAAATGCCATCTCCTTACAAAGGCTTCCCTTAACACGTCTATCTAAAATAGCAGAACTGATACTGTCAAATTAATGTTTTTCCTCATAGCTCTTCACACTACTTGATAGAATTTAATTTAATTTGTTTGTTTATCTCATATCTCTCTACCCTTTCAAAATGTGTCATGGGAGTAATGCCTTTATATTGTTCACTGTTGTACCCCAGTACCTAAAACAATGTCAGGCATACAATAAGAGCTAAATATTTGTGAACTAAATGAAAGAATGAAAAGTGTGGAATTCAGACTGTAATACTTTATCAGAAAAACCCACAGCTGAATGTTTAGGATTGAAAAAAGAAAACAAAGCAGACAATTCTGTATTAGACTTGATCCATGATATTAAAATTTTTCTCAGCATATTAGTGTTCTATTATTCATGCTGTGTGTATGATTATATGTGTCTGTGTGTGTTTGTGTGTCTCACAGTCCTTTATATCAAATTGTTAATAATGTATTTTACAATAAGAAGAAAAGATGTATACATAAAGCAGAGTGATGAATTAACTGCTTAATTACACTGTCTTCACTTA
>NW_011888789.1:1147226-1156092 GCF_000151845.1 Pteropus vampyrus | reverse complement strand
AGAGTATGAAAAATGCTTTGTTGTCATAGCCTAGGAAGATGTTCAGTGAAGACATATTTACATAGTAGGAGGCATCTGGGACATAAAATAGAAAAAGATTCCAAATCTTGTTTAATGTTCACCAGCAAGTGAAATAAAAGCATGAATATCATGTGTTTCACTATTTCTTTCTACTCAATCTTTTCTTCTTTTTCCACAGATGAAGTTTAAATCATGTAATGTCCATCTTACATGAATCCATTGCTTTTCAATAGTTTTATAAAAAGAATCATGATGACTTCAACATGGCTGTAACAACAGAGATAGAGAAATATTTTAGAGATTGAACAGATGAGACAGCACAGTCATCGATTTGAATGAAGGATATTGGAGATGGACTAGTCATAGATTTGTGGCATGGGGAAGTTCTTAGTCAAAGGTTCCATTCATAAAGATAGAAACACTATCCTTGCTGCAGAGGATTGTAAATTTAGCCAAACTTAATGATCTTAAGGTAAATTTGTTATTTCATAATAAAATTTCTGTCTATGGCCATGCTGCCCTGAACAAGCCTGACCCCATCCAATCTCGGAAGCTAAACAGAGTTGAGTCTGGTTAGAACTTGGATGGGAGACTGCCTAGGAAGACCAGGTGCTGTAGGCGTAAAAAATAAGAAAAAGTAAAGGATTGTAAGCTGACAAAGTCCTTGCAATCTGTGAGGTCGACCAAGGGTTGCCTTGCCTAAAAAACAAAAAAAAAAAATTCTAATGCAGAGATTTTTTTTTTAATGCAGGAGAGAGATTTGAACTAGAAATACAAATTAGAAATTTCTTAGTATATTTATGTCTTTGAACTCATATATTTGGATACAATGTCTTAGAAAGAGTGTACTATGAGAAGAGAACTCCAAAGACAGAGCACTGGGGATCATCAATGATAAGGGAGTAGCAAAAAAAAAAAAAAAAAAAAAATTCATGACAAATAGTGGTCAAAAGTCATGAGCACTTAGGGAAGGAACAAGAAAGGATAATTCCTTAGGAGAAGAAAGCTTTAAAACACAAAAGTTGAAAGATAGTGGTATGAAATGTGGAGAAGTGAAGAAAGAAAAGATCTCAAAAAATACATGCTCTGGCACTATAAGATTTTTGGTAACCTTTGTGAGAAATTTTCAACTAAACAAAAAGCCATCCAGAATTTTCTCTTCTGATCGGAACAAATGCCCATACCCTTATATGGCTACAAGGACCTAGGACAGAATTTTCCAATTTGGTGTCAAGAATTGATGCCAAAAATACTTCAGTACTGACCCTCCCCAATTCATTCTCAAGAATCAGGAAGGATTCAGGGTCGGTTGATCCTGTTATCCTAGTGTGCCACATTCTTCATGTGAGTTGTTTTGTGAAAGGGGTTGGGAATAAAGAAGAAAAGTTGTAGGACTGTTCACTCTCTCTGCTTTTCCCCACCTACATGCATGAGTAGAGCCTTCATTTATTTTAGGTTCCTTTTAAATGCCATCTCCTTACAAAGGCTTCCCTTAACACTTCTATCTAAAATAGCAGAACTGATACTGTCAAATTAATGTTTTTCCTCATAGCTCTTCACACTACTTGATACAATTTAATTTAATTTGTTTGTTTATCTCATATCTCTCTACCCTTTCAAAATGTGTCATGGGAGTAATGCCTTTATATTGTTCACTGTTGTACCCCAGTACCTAAAACAATGTCAGGCATACAATAAGAGCTAAATATTTGTGAACTAAATGAAAGAATGAAAAGTGTGGAATTCAGACTGTAATACTTTATCAGAAAAACCCACAGCTGAATGTTTAGGATTGAAAAAAGAAAACAAAGCAGACAATTCTGTATTAGACTTGATCCATGATATTAAAATTTTTCTCAGCATATTAGTGTTATATTATTCATGCTGTGTGTATGATTATATGTGTCTGTGTGTGTTTGTGTGTCTCACAGTCCTTTATATCAAATTGTTAATAATGTATTTTACAATAAGAAGAAAAGATGTATACATAAAGCAGAGTGATGAATTAACTGCTTAATTACACTGTCTTCACTTAACATTATTGATAGGTTCCATGGCTTTACGTAAAAGGAGGTATAACAAAAACAATTATAAGCTAATTGATATAAACAAGCATTAAGTTCCTATAGTACCTCATCATTTTTTATAAAGAAACAAGTTGAACAAAAGGACATTATTTAAAGATCTGCTGTACATGCTTCAGACAAGTGGTTACTAGTTGGAGCTGCTCATCACAAGTACCTGGAACATTTTAGATACTGTGTAGAGCCTATGAACCTCAGCTCCAGACCTTCTAACTGCATACTTCTGGGTTAATGTGTAAGGTTCTGCACTTAAAACTCCCTGTGTGTATCAGTGATCCCTTAAGTTTGTACATCAGTGCTGTAGATAACCAATATTTTAGAATCTAACATATGGGATGAGGGTCAGATATAGCTGGTGAGTTTTAGAAATAATTTAAGACTTTGAAGAAAGGAAAGAGCTAAGTATTGCTCAGAAGTAGGGAGAACTAGTCAGTATGTGAAAATATAAGCGGCTTCTATATCTTTAAGAAGCTAAACCAGCATGATCTACTGCCTTTTCACTCCAAAAATCAACTTAAAGGAAAGGTAAAACAAGAGAACAACTTGAATTCCAAAAGCAAATGAAAAAATGAGAAACATCTAATACCCTGAAAGTCTTATTGCCTCAGGATAAGTGTGGGAGGTGTATGGCTACTGCGAAGACTTGAGGAATTGATGAAAAAAAAGTATTGTAAATTCTGCTCTTGACTCCTCTTTGTGTGGCAAAAATGTGTAGCAACAGTTCAGGTCTTGGTGCTAATGTCCTACAGACAAGGGTATATATAACCCATGTTAGGGCCAGGAGCTGAAGAAAACAGGGAGAGATGAGGAGGAGACGCTCCCGGACTGGTGTTTCTCTACCCTTTCTCCCACAACTCCTCTCCCAGAGTTTCAAAGGGAACCTTGGGACCAGAACCTTGGGACCAGAAGAAGTAAAAGAGATGACTGCAAAGGGAGAAATGAGCAATTTTCTTGAGATATGATTTTGGGGGGCTCCTTCTCATCTTTCATCTTAAACATACCCTTTTCTTTAAACTCAACATGAGCAGTCGAACTGGCTTCAAATCTTCCTAGATGTAGTCTTAGAAAAGATAGTTGTTGTGCCTAGGAGAGCAAGAGCTATAATCAGCTACCTGCCTGAAAAGTATATCCCCCTCAAAAGATAGAAAACAAGCTGGTACAAGGTGTGCCCTCAGAAGAAGAATTATTAAAATATGTGCACCAAAAATTTTAAGTGAGCAGAATAAATATACCTAGAAAATAAGGAAAGGTATTAGCAATATAAAAATAACAAGAAGGCATAAAGAAGACTTATGAAAATATTAAGAAAGAAATTTAATTGTTGAAGTGAAGAACAAAATAGGTGAGAACGAAAGTGAAATGGACTTTGCAGAAATAAAAATTAGTAAACTGGAAGATGAGAGAGATGAACACTCAAGAAGGTAACTGGAGGGAATAAAGAAAATTATTAAATAAATGCAACCTAATAGCAGGAGTTTTGAAGGAAGAATATCACAAATGTAGTTGAGGTGGTACTTGAAGAAATATGGTAATAACTTATCCAGAATTAAAGAAACATTAAATTTCCATTTAAAAGTTTCATAAAATGCTGGAGATAAGGAAAACCACACAAGCAGACAGATTTTAGTTGAATTTAAGAATATTAACACATTTATAAAGCTTCCTGAGGAAAAGAAAGAAATCATCTAAAAAATTAGGATTCTAATCAGTATCACACTACCTCATAGCAATACCAAATATAAGTTAAAACAAAGCAAAACAAAACAAAGCATCCTAACATATAAAATATTTTTTTAGAATCATGAGAAATAATATGAAAAATTGGTAAAGAACATAACTGACAGTTCATGCAATGGCCTTTAACACAATTTCACACATAATAATAAAAACAAAAAATAAGACTACATTCAGATAACAATTTTCACCTAGCAAATTATAAAAATGTTTTTTAAGTTCCACACCAGATGGAGGTGGCAAGGCTATGTGGAATGAACTTCTCTCATGGACTGCTTGCAAATGCAAAATGAACTATCCTTCGCGGAAAATTTGATACCATCTGACAAAGCTACATATGCATTTACCCTTGGACTCACATATTCCACTTCTAGACATAACTCCAAGGATATCTTTCGATAGTAATAAAAATACATATTTAGTGTGGCAAAATTGGTAATGGCAATACTTTGGAAAATACTTAGCCTCCCCTGCATGTAAGACACTTGATCCAGACGCACTAAAGGGGTTCTGTTGCAGTAGTGGTATTGGTATTGGAATGAAAGTATTTTCTTTTTTGCTGTAGGATAGATCAAATGAGTAAATATATTTATATTGTTGGGGACAGTAATTATCACTGTAGAAATTTGATAAACAGAGTAGAAATAAAAGGAGTTCATAAATAGAGCTTTTCATGAGTATTTAAATGTTAAAGACATACTTAAGTGATAAAAGAGATAAATTATTCAATAAATGGCAATGGAACATGTAACAACATGTTTCATAAGGTGTTGGATCACTAATTTAATCTTTATACCAAAATGAATTCTATATGACTTCGTTTATAAATGTAAGTACTAAGAAAAATATTTGGGTTTATTTTTAATCATGGAGTTTAATCATGAGTAGGCATTGTAAGAGAGAAAGAAAACTAAGAAGCAATAAAGAATGCACTAAAATGTGATTAAGTAAAATAAAAGAACAGTTTGGGAAATTTGATGTGGTGAAGACATCATAAAACTAAAAAAATAAATTTATATAAAGAACATTATAACACATCAAGGGCATTAGTCTTAAGTTCCTTAGTTTGCCAAAGAGTCATAAATTAATTTTAAAAATATTAAACATACAAAAGGAAAAATAGACAAATAAAGCAAATATGGTAAAATTAAAAGTAAATAGCAAGTTAAATTTAAAAAATATTCTCACATTTATTTCTAATTAAAGCCACGTGAAGCAAATAACAATGATATATAACATTTTTCTGTATTGGGTTGGCAACAAATCAAAAAGTTAGATACTATCCCATCTTGATAATTGAGTGGAGAATTCATATTCATGTACTGTTTGTGCAGGGCTGATATTCAGGTAGAATGTACAACGTGGCTATATGTTCTAATAATTACCAGCATCTGTTCTAATTGGACAGTACCTGTGTTCTAGTAATTGTATAATATTTCTAATATCTCCCTTATGTGAACAGATGTATAAATTGGCACAATCTTTTATTTCACACTTGGCATTATGTATCTAGATTAAAAAAGATGTATTCACTTTGGTCCAACAATTCTATTGACAGGAATTTATCACCACCTGCAATATGCAAAAAGTATTTATACCCTGAAAGTTATTGTAGCATTTATTTGTAATAAGATAATTTTGTTAAATAATTTGAACATCTCTTCTTGGAAGGCCTCATTCCTTCCATGTAAAGGGAGATTTACTGGCTAACACTCTGAGACTCAGTCAGTCTGCTCACGTATTCTACTTTCATTCGATTGTTGGTTTTGAGATGAAGAATTAGCAAGATTTGTCAATCTTATCGATCTACCATTCTCGTTTGAGATTGCCTCTAAGAAAAACAAACCAAAACAAAACATTTTCAACTCTCTAAAATGCTACCAGGTTAGTGATAAATATTATAAATTTTATAAGTGTTATATTTTTATTCTTCACCTACTTACTCTTTTACTCTTATCAACTCATTTTAAATAAGCTAGTTTTAAAAGAAAGGTTATTTTTACTGTGCTTCCAACAAGTTCCATCATATTCAACAAAATACTGTAATTCAATTTCCTTATCGATAGAGGTAGATGATAATCACACCTACCAGAAGTGAGCCAAACCCAATTTATGCACTTAAGAGATTGAGATGGTTCCACCTGCCTCTGGGCTCCAGCTACTTATTTTATAAGAGACACTGCTACCAAGTGTGTTACCTTATCTTCCAAGGATGACCATATATCTCAATTTGACTAAGACAAACTAGTTTATGCCTGTGTCCTTAGTATAATTATTATGCTTAGTATAACTAATTGTAACATCTTTCAATCACAGAAGTGCCTGCATTTGGACAGTTGATTTTACTTCATATTTAACAATATTGCTATTTCAGTCTCCCTCATGGGATGAGGGCAGGGCTTTGGCATGGCCTCTTTTACGCTCACTTTGGTTGGGGCTCAGGCAGTATCAGCACTCTAGTCAAACAGGTCCAAAATTATCATAACACAGAGTTTCTTCTTTTCTCCAGAATCTACCCAGAGGAGCCTTATAATTCAATATAGAAGTTAATGTACAATGTACTGAACTTTGCCAGTAAAGGAAAACGGACAGGGAGAATTAAGAAGTTGAATTCACACACTTCTCCCCACTAACAGCTGATTATAAGGTGCAGTAGCTCCTTAAGGCCTCTCTATTAATCCAAATAATGCAGTATTTCAGGAGGCTGTGACCAATGTGGTAAGAAACCTCTTTGCATTTACTTTCCCTCTTTCCCAGATGTACCCTCTTTTTTTCTCTCTCCTTTGTCAACCTGTGATTGTATTCAAAGACATAATATAACATAGATTTTTCTCTTGCTCTATTTTCCATGGAATCCAAAGTAAGACAGTACCAAGAATAGCCCAGAAAGCAAAACACTCATACAGGGCTTTTGGATTGGCTATTTCACCTATCTGAAGAACTTCTCTGCCTTTTTTAAGTAGGGTAGAATGGCATACCATAAAATAAACCAATATTAAAGCTTTCAACTTTTTGAATTGGAATATAGAACTGATAGAAGTCAAGGCATTAGAACATGATTTACGAGTTATGACACTTAGAAGGATGTGATGCGTGTGACTTTTTTATGACATTGTAGGTCTTGCAAAAACAAAAAGAAAATGATATGCTCATGGGACTAGCAAAGTATACCTTGAGGCAAAATTGATTATACAAATAAAGGACATTTTATAAAAATAATAGGACACTTCTATAGGAAGACATTGCAATACTAAATGTGTAAGCAATGAGAAATTAACCTCAACGTACCCTAAAAAAAAAATGCAAGTACAAAAAGGAGACAGAAAAATCCACTATAGAGTGGAAGATTCAACTGTTCTATTTTCAGTTGCTATTAGTAAAGCAGTTAAATTTTCAGTAAGAATGTAGAAGGTATTACTGACACAATTAATAAAATTGACCTGATTGATATGTATAGAGTTTTGCACCCATAGCTGATACTTTATGAAACATGTGCCAAAGTTGAACATACACATCTAGGCCATAAAGTGATGCTCAAAAATCCTTTTCTCTGGATTCCAGATTTAAGTAAAATAGTATGATACTTGTCTTTATCTGACATATTCCACTCAGCACGATACCCTCTGTAGCAGATGGCAAGATTTCATGTTTCTTATGGCTGAAAAATATTCTATTGTACATATATATCACGTATTTTTTATCCATTCATCCACAGATAGGCTCCATATCTTTGCTATTGTAAATAATGCTACAATAAACATGTGGATTCACATGTCCGTTTAAAGTAGTATTTTGGGTTTCTTTGAATAAATACCCAGGAGTGGGATAATTAGGTCCCTACCTTCTCTGTCTCTTGTTATAACCTTTGTTTTAGAGCCTATTTTGTCTGGTGAAAGTATTGCTACCTTAGATTTCTTTTTGTTTTCATTTTCATGAAATATCTTTTTCCATCCCTGTATTTCAGTCTGTGTGTGACTTTTGATCTGAAGTGAGTCTCTTGTAGGCAGCATATGTAATGATCTTGTTTTCTTTTCTATTCAGTCATCTTATCTTTTGATTGGAGTATTTAATCCATTTACTTGAAAGGAATTATTGATAGATATGTATTTATATTGCCATTTTATTATTATATATCATATTTTTGATCTTTCTTTATTCTTCTTAAAGAAGTCTCTCCATCATTTCCTGTAATAGTGGCTTGTTGGTGATGAAATCCTTTAGCTTTTCCTTCTCTGGGAAGTTCTTTATTTGTCCTTTGATTCTAAATGATAGTTTTGCTGTTTAGAGTAACCTTGGTTGTAGGTCCCTGCTTTTCATCATTTTGGATATTTCATGCCAATCCCTTCTGGCCTGCAAAGTTTCTATTGAAGAATCAGTTGACAGTTTTATGGGAGTTCCCTTGTTAAGTAACTGCTTCTCTCTGTCTTTAACTTTTGGCTTTTTAATTATGATGTGTCTTGGTGTGGGCCTCTTTGAGTTTATCTTGTTTGGGACTCTCTATGCATCCTGGGTTTGTATGTCTACTTCCTTTGGCAGGTTAAGGAAGTTTTCCGTCATTATTTCTTGAAATAGTTTTTCAATTCAGTGCTCTCTCTCTCTTCTCCTTCTGGTAGCCCTATGATGTGAATGTTGTTACGCTTGATATTGTCCCAGAGGACCCTTATAGTATCTTCATTTTTTTTTTTTTTAATTCTTTTTTCTTGTTGTTGCGATTTGGTGTTTTCTAAATCACTGATTTGATCCTCTGCTTCATCTAATCTACTATTGATTCCTCCTAAGGTAGTTTTCATTTGTTATTGTATTCTTCATTGCTGACTGATTCTTTTTTATGTTTTCTATCTCTATTTTTATGTTTTCTATCTCTTTGTTAGATTTCTTACTGAGTTCTTCTACTTGTCCCCTAAGTTCATTGAGCATCTTTATAACCAGTATTTTGAACTCTGCATCTGGTAGTTTGTTAGTCCCCATTTTTTTTAGTTCTTTTTCCAAAGCTTTGTTCTGTTCCTTCATTAGGGGCACATTTTTTT
>NW_011888789.1:1139467-1147176 GCF_000151845.1 Pteropus vampyrus | reverse complement strand
TTTTTTTGTCTCTCCATTTTAGCTGTTTCTCTATGTATATTTATACATATTAGGTAAGGCAACTATATCTCCCAGTCTTTGTAGAGTGGCCTTCTGTAGTAGTTGTCCTGTGGGGTCTAGTGGAACATTCTCCCTGGTCATCTGAGCTGGGTTCTTCAGGCATGTTCCTTGTATGGGTTATGTGTGCCCTACTGTTTTAGTTGAGACTTAGTTGTTGTTTGCATGTCAGTGGGAGTGACTGACCCTTGGGCTGATTGACAGCGAGAACTAACCAGTGACTACAATGGAGGAGCTGTTGTGTGCAGGCTGACACTACGGAGCAGGATTAGCTTTAGCATGGGTCTGCTGCCTGCCCAGTTTGCCCTTTGGGTGTGTCATCCTCAGGTGTAATTCCGGGTGATGCTCCAGCTCAGACTAAAGCTGGCCACCAGGGATACAGGCCAATGACTCCTGAGAGGGGCCCCACCACAAGCCAAGTTTTACCATAGTCTATGTTCTGCCTGGGGCCACCTGGCATAAATCACCAAGCAATTCACAGATGGCTGGCACCAACTCTGGGCTTGGATGTGCCTTGACAGGCCAAGCCACAAAACAAGGCTAACTGCCACTAGTGCTGGGTTTGAGGCTGCCTAGCAAGAGATATGGGCCATGCCGAGGCTATATGTTGCTTGTTTGGGTTTTGTAAACTTTTGAGAGATTTTAGGAAAGTCCACATTATGAGCCAAGACAGGCCATTTGTACAGAAAATCCACTGGAAGCAGCTTGGGTGGGCCTGCAATTTGGCTGGAGTGGGGTCTCAGGGAATCACCAGGGCAGGATGACCAGTATTAGCCAGGTTAATGGAGACTCAGATGTGATGGCCACCTGCATCTACAAGCTGGATTGGGGAGGTCTCATCGAAGGTACAATGGCTTCTGCCAGCATTTCAGTCTGGGAGAAAACTGCCCCTCCAGTTCTCGCCCCAAAGCCCGACAATTCATTTCCTCCCTGTAAGTCCCTGGAGCCTTTCAAGCTGCTGCCCCAGCACTGGGGCTTGGAGCGAAGGTGAGCCTGTCAGCAATTAAGTCTGAGCACAGGCCCTTTAAGAGAAATGTCTGCAACTCCAGGGCTCCTTGCCCCTTCTCATTCAGCCACAATCTCTGCTAGTTTTCACAGCCAGAGGTTGTGAGGACTTCTCTTCCTGGCACTGGAACCCTGGGCTGGGGAGCCTGGTGTGGGGCTGGGACCCCTCACTCCTCCGAGGAGATCTCTGCAGCTGAGATACCACTCTTGATTCTCAACTGCCATATGGGGGTGGGAGCAGCCCGTTACTCATATCTACCCCACTTATCAGCTTTGAGGTGGCCTCTTTTCTGTGTCCCCAGTTGTAGGACTTCTGTTTGGCTAGACTTCAGGTGATTCTCAATGATGGTTATTTTGTAGTTTAGTTATAATTTTGATGTGGTCGTGAGAAGTGGCAGGCACAGTGTTTACCTACTCTTATTATCTTGACTAGAACTCCTAGTTAATTACTTTTATTATAGATGATTTTATTGATTTTAAGATCATTATAATAGAAATCATCATTTAATAAATTACAATTTCATATAGATTCAAGTTTACTTACTAGTGACAGATTCCCCATAAACAACTTTAGATGGTTTCTTACAACTTTAGATGGTTACTTACTAGTGACAGATTCCCCATAAACAACTTTAGATGGTTTCTTACAACTTTAGATGGTTACTTACTAGTGACAGATTCCCCATAAACAACTTTAGATGGTTTCTGATATAATTAAACAAGAAAAAAGATATATTATTAATTCAGTGATATTCTGGCTTGTGATAGCATAGATTTTAGAAGTTATAAATAAGCTTAAGTAGTAATAGGCCATTAGGGCATAATAGTTACCATGACCTAATATCAGCCCTGAAGAGAATATCTGTGCCAGATGTAACCATGTGCTTTTAAGTACCCAGGGGTGTTGTTATCTCATAATTATACCTGCTGCTTTCCACCATGGATAGTATAAATATTCTGTAATTAAGTACAGTTATTATACTCACTTTAAGCATATTTTTCTGACCATAAGAAAATACTGATTAATGTTAGAATAGTTTAATAATTCAAAATATAATACTATTGATAACTCATTATAATGTGAGAAAAAATTACCTTATTCTAAAGTAAAAAAACAAAAATTGTTTTTTCTTAAAAAAGCAAATATTAATGAAAATATAAGAATCTACCCTTAGTGTCATATTTCTAAATATAATAAAAATGTAACTGTTTATAAAAGTCAATCATTGTAATCACTTATCTTTATTCTCCCACTTTCTATTATTAAAAAATGAACAGTGTGAGTGCCTCCTTAAATAATTATGGAGTTTTATTTCACCCTTACTTTTTGAAAAGATAGTTACAAGTTAATAATTAAAACACAAGTGAATTTAGCTATAGTGTTTCACACTTCAAACTTGTGTCATATATTTCTTAATTGGTTAATGTTTGAAATATAGAAATGATTTTTATATGATGTTATAATAGTATGACATATAAAACAGATATTATTTATTATTAAATAAGTCATTTAAGACTCTTTCATGATTGTTATGAACAGTTTTAAGATAAAATAATCACCTACAAATAAATTTAATATTATGGTGATGAGCAGTCTTTCATAGATAACACTCAATTATAAGAAAAAAATTGTTTTTCTTTGTTCCTCTCAATCATCCCAAAACTCTGCATGCTTTTTAGTATTTCATCTTTCAATATATTTTACCTATTTTTACATTTCAAGTAGGGATACTAAGATTTAAATTTCTAACATAGCCAGCATATTTAAACACAGCCAGTCAGTTGCAAAATGGATATAGAATATAGTTCGCTCTATTCTTTGTCTAATGGGCTTTCCATTGAAATTTCCTGCCTCCATTAGGGGAAACACAGCAGCCATGAAAGAAAAATATTGACACTCTAATCAAATGCCTTATAGAAGCAAAAATTTTCTATTAGTGTCGAATCTTATATCAACCAACTATTAAACCCCTTCAATTCCAACAACAACCCCTACTGTTACAGACTATATTATCTACTGAAAAATTGTTCTGTTTATTTTAAAAGCTATTCCAAGTTTCAATTCAACTTATAGCAAAACTAACTATAAGTTTATCAGTAGGTTGAAACACAATGGGAACAAAGTTTTCGATTTTATGTGTAAAAAATCCCAAGCAATCAGCTTTTTATATTGAAAACAAACATAAAAAAGAAAAAGAGTAGACATCATCAGATCCATCCGGAATGTAAATAAATTAGATATAGATAAAAATAGGAAATTTGATATGAGGAGAAAGACTGACTGGAAAAACACACATACCTATGCAGACAAACACAAAACTATCCAATAACTACAAATTTGAACACACTTTTCAAAGTAGAAAAAATAATAGATTTTTTGGTAAAGTAATCATATAACCACAATATAAAAGGTATTAAAAATAAAGTAAAACAAGATAACTAAAACAGTTGCAAAGCATGAGCTTAATAAGTTAAAATAATAGAACACTGAAGCAAATAAGAAAGTCAACAAAGTGTCGAAAGATAAAGAATAGCTCTCAATAACATTATATGCATATGTAACATTATATGCAAACTAAAAATTAACTTATATGAAAAGATAGGGACCATCTTATATATGAAATCTGGTAACACTTGAATTCTATGATAAATTTTCATTAAATCATCAAAAGTTTTATATCCTCTGTATCAGGTAAGCTTTAGTTTTATTTTAACATCAAAACTTAATTTTAACACAATATAATTGAGTCTTCTCTTAAATCTCTAGGTTAAAAGTGTTTTGAGCCCCTTAGGACCAGGCTGCATGTGATGTCTGGGTGAGCAGTATATAGCTTTAAGAGGTCTCTACTTCTCCATGGCTTTTCAAAGTTTATATTAAATCTAGGTGTTAAACAACAGGTAGATATTTTCATTATTACTCCTTTAATATTAAAGAGACATTTAAACAGTAGTTTGTTTTTTCTCATATTTCAGAAAGAGGTGAATCCACAGAGCCACTTAACTAATTATTATTCACTTTCAACACTTACCTCAGTATATGATGCTGGATGTTGTTTTCTCTAACGAATGTGTGTGTGTGTGTGTGTGTGTGTGTGTGTGTGTGTCCACACATATAGAACTTAGAGAAAATTTAATAGCATATTCCTACTCATTAATATTAGTCTTCTTGTAGGGAATGTAGGCAAGGCTTAATGACAGTTGATCTAAGCAGTGGCAGAGTGCCCTGTGATCATCTTAGAACACAAGAACACAGGAGGTTTTTAAGGAGGTGCTAATAGGCCATTTCTCATTTATCCCCGTATTTGTCATAGAGGCTGTCATGAAACAGTTTCTTATTGCCTTCTGGTTTCTGATGGGGTCAGAAGCTTTCTGCCTTCCCTGCTTAAGTTACACAACTGCAGAGCTGCAGCATGAAACCAGCTCTTCAGCAGAGTACTCTGCCATTCTAGTCTGTCATTCAGATCTTCTTGCTTCAGGAACCAACTGTGGGATAAGAGATATTAGGAGTCTATACCTGTGCTATTCTTTCTTTCACTGTCTATGTAAGTAATAAATTGTCTGAATTTAAAGGAATTTGTTGTTTCCTTACCAGTCGAATGTGTCAGCATAATTTGACACTGCCTTTCCAAGAAATATTACTTGCATAATACTCCATAAAGTGGCTTTTCTTCGCCAAAGTCATAGTTAGCATGTCAGATAACATATACTTTTAGTAAATAGATAAAAGGAAAAACTATATTTGAGAACTTAAAGTAAAATGATGAAATTTGGGACCATGTAAACACAGTATTCTTCAATATTGCTATAATTTTCCAAGATGTATCAGAGAATCTCTATCACTACAATTTACTTAGATCAGAATAAATATCTTCTGTCTGAATAGTTTAGAATGCTTAGAAAGAAGAGATAAATGTTGTAGAGCTTCTATATCAAATATAAAGAAAACTGTATCATATGCCACATCATGCTTCCAGAATGCTGAGCAGATTGAACATCAAATGATGTTTCTCAGAATATTTCAAGGCTATTTTAAGTAGAATTAGAAGATGTTGCAAGAAAATCATTACTATTCATCTTTCTTTCCATGTATAGATGACATGACAATTAAAACAAATACGAGAAAATGTGGCAAGGCAAAAAGAACTTGAAAATTATTTATTGTGGAATCTCATTTAGGAGTTTATTGCATCGGCACTGGCTGAAGGTTCATTGTTGGAATGAAAACTACATAAACAAGAAAAAAATAAGTAATTGCCACTTAATTTTGAACAAAATATTTAAAATTTTGACAAGACATACATTTTTCAGTGTTGTGTCTAAAGATTTATCCCTATCTCCATTAAGTGTTCATAATTTAAGTTTGGCATAAGTAGTTATCAATACTTTAAAAATCCACTGTTTTAGGCCCATATTCTATTGGTTCTAAAATGATTTCCAGCTATGCTTACCCATTTGCATGTTGCTATGCTGCTAATTTATTTAAGACAGAATTTAAATATCAATGTAGTAAATAGAACAAATAACAGAGATTTGCAGTCCTTTCTTGCATAGAGCTGAATTATATAACTATACATTATTAGCAAACTGATATGATAATTTTCAAAAGATTGATTAAATTTTTAATTGAATATATTTCTTGTGCTGATAATGTGTGGTCAAATATATTTTAAACACACCTTTAAACTTTTCTTCATATTTATTATCAATATTTGCAATTGGAAATAGTAGTGTTTGGAGTTATGTCAAATAAATGCTACAAATTATTGAAGTAATTACTATCCAATATGTTTGAATGAGCATATTGAGTAATTTTATACCTATACCCAACCTCTTTACAAGTGATATTTAGTAAATGCTCTCAGAGAAATAACATGCTCACTGAAAGGAAGTAAACAGTTCCTTAATAATATCAATGACATGATGATCATGGTAAATTACTGTTTTAACTTAAGTATTTTTAAAATTGCAATTATAATAAACACATGCAACAATAATGCTATTTTCACTTATTAATATAACTTACTTATTTTCATGTTTCAACAATGAAACTAATTTTACAATAAACTCTGAAATACACTCAGCAACCATCCTTATTGTCCAAAATAATGCTAAAGATTTAGAGTTGATTTTCGAAGATGTTCCTCCAAATATGTGTGTGCGTGATATTTTAATCAGAAAAAAAATGTTATTACACTTTATGTTATTTCTATAACTTGCTTCTTCACTTTATTGATTAGTCCTGGAAAACGTCTAAAGAAAATATGAGAACTACATGAAACAGAACTACGTAAAACCAATAAGAACTACATAAAATATATAAGAAGTACTTGATACAGAAATAAATAAAATATTATTTTAGAAAAAACATATACCTTAAAACTTTGTCAAAGTTTGTGTATACTTTACACTCCTACTCCCTAACTATGGACTAATAAATCATAATCCAAATACTGTATGAATATCAAATAATTGCAAAATAAACTTTGTATAATACAAAAATGCTATTATTGCTTTTATACTTTTTAAAATCATTACTTATAAAGGGCTATAATCAATTGTGACATAAAATTAATGCAAATATGATAAGGAAATTAGAAAAATAATATAACCCCATATTAAAATCAGTTCATCATGAAAAATAGGATTCCGTTATTTGATTACTAGGAAGATATACTTGATAAGTATGCATATTCTGGTTAAAACAAATTCATTAAAAGAGCAATTGATGGGCATATCTTTTTCAGGAATATACACAAAGACACACCATACACACACACACACACACACACACTTACTTCTAATGTGTATGGGTGCCGATTATCAGTTAGGGCTCTTGACTATGTCCAATAGAAACCTACTCTGGCTAATCTAAACAGAAAGGGAATTTTGGGAAAGATATTTTATAGTCTACACCTCAATAGGAAGCCTAGAATACTAGCCTTTGGAAACAGACTGGAACCAAAGAAAGTTCAGAAATCACATCCTGCAGTATGACCACCTTGGTCAGGACACTGCCTGTGCCATCACTATCAATAAACCTAATGCAGTTGCCCCTGGATTTCTCAATGTTGTGATGTGAACAAGTTCCAACCTTTTGGGCTTAATAACAAAATCTCTGAGGAAATGTGTCCAATTCACCCAAATTATGTTGGGTAATATTTTGCTGGCTAGGAGGGAGCATATATATGAGTATATGTATGTATGTATACATACATACACTAAGCATTTTGCTGATCTACTTCATTCCAACAAGTGTCTGGTTAATTCTTTTAAAATTTTCAGGCATTCATTATGTCACTTGCATATAATGGTAATTTTTCTGACATTTTAAAAATATATTAGCATACTTATTTTCTTTATAATTTTTAATTACATGAACTAACCCTTCCAGAAAGAAACTACATAATTAGTATGATACTTAATTTTCTTATAGAGAATTCAATAATTTTCTCACGGCCTGTCTCTCCTGGATTCTTAGTTGAGTTGGCAAAATATCTTTTCTATTTCAGTAAAAATACTTTACCATTCTCTTAGGAATAAAGATTATGAGTAAAGCTTTGATGCCATCCTTCATTCTAATAACATACAACATATGCCTTCTTGCCAAATTCACATATTTATTATATCAGATATTATAGAAATATTTA
>NW_011888789.1:1135404-1139417 GCF_000151845.1 Pteropus vampyrus | reverse complement strand
ATTTTAAAAATATATTAGCATACTTATTTTCTTTATAATTTTTAATTACATGAACTAACCCTTCCAGAAAGAAACTACATAATTAGTATGATACTGAATTTTCTTATAGAGAATTCAATAATTTTCTCACGGCCTGTCTCTCCTGGATTCTTAGTTGAGTTGGCAAAATGTCTTTTCTATTTCAGTAAAAATACTTTACCATTCTCTTAGGAATAAAGATTATGAGTGAAGCTTTGATGCCATCCTTCATTCTAATAACATACAACATATGCCTTCTTGCCAAATTCACATATTTATTATATCAGATATTATAGAAATATTTATTTAAAATTGGATGGATAAATAAATATTAACTCTCACTGTAGGCAACATTGTGTCATTGGACAGACGATTAGAAAGATGAATAATTATTAATTTATGTAAGAATACATAATTATTAACTCATATAAGAATACATAAATTAGTATAGTCATGTACTCAAATTTGAAGGGCATAGTGTAAAGAACAGAAGCTCACACTGTTGTAGGAAGTCTAGAGCTGTGAGACTCAGAGGAGCTGCCTCCAAAGATCTCAACCTGCACCTCTAGTCCTCAAAAGCTCTCACCGAGGCCATAGAACCTCAGTGAAACTTTCTCTAACTACCTCACTTTGCAGGAGAAAGTGGATGGTTCTCAAAGGTTCACCTGGAAAATGCTTCTTTACCTCACATCCACCCACTAGCTTGCAAATGCTTTAAGAGAATAATGACCATGACTGCTCTCCTACCTCCCAATATTGAAAGTGCCTCTTGGAATCTAGGAACTGGAGCTGTTTGTTTTTCCTCTGAAAGGCAGAAGAAATTTTAGAAAGAACTTTTCTGAGTGTTCAAAAATATTATTCGTTCCTCATAACAGTAGAAATGAAAATGGTAGTAGTAAAAACCTCTCCCTTAGTCTTTGACCTATTTACTATATAGTAAAGTTAAGTTTAAACAATTCTATGATGTTGTATGGCAGCTCAGGCAAGTTCATTGTCTATAAGGGCAAATGTTAATGTTGTTCAATCAATAGGATTTGTTCAGAAATATTCTAATATATGCATTGCATAATATCTTTAAGTATTAAGCTATTTGATCAATCAATAGTCGTGTAAACACAGATAGTAGTTTGACATAGAGACATGTTCTGAGGATAATGGAAGAAAAAAATGTCCAGGTCTAGAGGACTAAAATAATAAAGGTGGTGACATTCGAACTGAACAGTGAAAGGAAAAATGTTTTATGTTAAATGCCTACTCAATTTTCCCACCAAAAGAAAATTGTTGCATACTTCTAGAGATATTGGTATTAGGATAAATAAAACAAAAATATAATTTATATAATTAGGGCCTGAGTGTTGGGATAACATTTAATTCATTTTAACATTTTATATTCTATACAGAGATTTAAATAACACAAAAATTTCACTCGCCTAAAAGTAAACTTGCCAAAATGTCTTTCTAACCTCCCAAGATTTGGTCAGTCAGCTTATAAGAGCAATTTGGAAATCATGCCTCTGATTAACTAGCTTCTAGGAAATTTCAAAATATGTTAAAAGTCAGCTGACTTGTCAGTTCCACACGGTTACTTTCAGAATGAGATCATAGGGTTATTTTCTTGCAATGAAGAAAGCAGTAAGGAGTTCAGAGTTGCGTTTGAATTGTATCAATCATTTCTCCCCATTATACTTCTCATTTACATGGATAAAATGAAAATTTGAATCACAGAGTTTAGGACATCTAAGAAGCACGCTCCCTCTTATTTTCTGATCTAATCATGTGCAGATCCTATGACAATACTGCAAAAATACAAAGAAAATGTTTGGGAATAATAGTTCTAGAATAAAATGTCCCTGGCTGTATTCCATGAGACACTAATGTATAGGGTGATAATAATTATCCTTGGAAAGAAGAGCTCTGGGCTACTAAATGACTAACAGGCAGTGAGCATCTACAGTGTGGTGATGCCAGACAAGGGATGATCTAAGTCCAGGCTGAGACAGAGCAGGACAGCTAGAGATTTCATCACGATACTCAAAAGGACACAATTTAAAACTTATAAATTTTTATTTCTGGGATTTTCCATTTAATATATTTGGACTGTGGTTTACCATAGGTAATTAAATGTAGAAAACGAAATCATGGATAAGAGAGACTACTATACATCTGTCCATCCTTTGCCCTTTTATGTTCTTTATTTTATTTTTGCTTTAGTTAGTTTGAATTGAGTTTTTGTCACTTAGTTTATCAAAAGAGCTTTAAAAAGGAGGAAATAGGAACATATTAAGTAATTTCCATGCTAAATGTAAGTTATTTAACCATGACTTCCTCATATTTATTTTTGAGAACATCTTTGAAACATCTATATATATGTATATACATATATATGTTTATATGTGCATACATATATTTTTTCCTAGAAGGGTGTCCTGGTGGTATGCTCTTTCCAGAACTTAAATATTGTATATGCCATAACTGAATGACAACTGATTGGTTTTGATCCTTTTTGAAGTACATTATTTTCTCTTCAACTATTCACAAGTGAATACTTCATTAACCTATTTGAATTTTATTTTTCAGTTAAATCTGAGGCCGGACAGACTTATCTGTCTTGTAGAAAATGTACTTTTAAGTAATAAGTGTTTAGAAATACTTCATCATTTCAATTGAAATTTCTCACATTTACTTACCACTATATAGATAAATTGCTAGATGTATTACCTTATCTCATTACTCATCAAATTTAACTTTTCAGTTATGCAAATGGTAAGGCACAAGAAAAGTATTATTAAGGAGATGGGATAAGTTAACAGAGAATCACATTATATCTTGCCTAAATATTTACCTAAAAGTTTTATAAATTTAAGTAATTAATAATAGTGGGTTTTGATTAGATATAAGCACAGTTGTGAATATCCATAAAATGACATTAACTTTGTCTTAGTAATAAGTGTTAGACAAGTTTTTTTAATTCTTAAAAATTCTTTAGTTTTATTAAGCATGTACCACTGAACATATGACTTTTAAGAAAGCAATACTTCCATTCAATATTTCTAATCATGAAGCATTTGAAAGAAGACAACAGTTATCATGGTGTTTTCATCTTCTAAAATGCTAACATTTTTCTGGTTAATATTATTTATGATTTGCCTCAGAACATGGAATAATATATATTTTTTCTCTACATGTGGTAAATTAGAGACCAAACCACTAATTATAGGGATTTATTCATATAACTAAAAAATAGTTATACCTAATAAATACCACAGGTGGGGCCAGGCTCTACATATAGAAAAAACACAGTTCCTACTCTCACGAATCTTACAGTTTGGTGAAGATTAAGAATAATTTCAAAGCAAATAAACTAAAAAAAATGTGAAAGGATATATAAAAATAAACAGGATTTTGTTAAAAAGATAAATGGAGTAAAAGATCTGATTTATATGTGTGCCAAAGGTTTTCTGAAAAAGAAACAAGACAAGAAGTAAAGCATGTGAAGAAAGAGCATCTTAGGAAAAGGCATAACTTTTGCTAGGGCCTGAGCCAAAGAAGGACTTGATGTATTTTAGAATACAAAAGAGAAACGGAATGTCTGCAGCCCAATTTTCCAGGTGCAGGAGGTCAGGACACAATGTGGTGGAGTCGGGCCAGAACACATCTTTCAGAAGTTATGGAATATAGGACTGAACACATGTCCACAAATTGTAGAATCTGAGGTAAAGATTAAAATGTTGCCACTTTTATGAGTTGCACTGCCAGTGTTGTGAAATCAGAGAATAAACAGAAGTGAACTGAAAGGTAAGATGCAAAGAAATTAAATGCAATAATTTATATTGTTGGCCTATGTTGCACAAAGAGCTGAGAAGAGACTCAGTTGGACTCTCAGTAAATGTATTTTCTCAGAAACTGAGCCTTTCTCAGGAGGGTTTCGAGAAGAAAACTAAACTTGGAATAGTTTTGTGGAAAAAAAGGGGTAGACGAGTTAATTTCTTTAAATA
>NW_011888789.1:1133040-1135354 GCF_000151845.1 Pteropus vampyrus | reverse complement strand
ATAACTTTTGCTAGGGCCTGAGCCAAAGAAGGACTTGATGTATTTTAGAATACAAAAGAGAAACGGAATGTCTGCAGCCCAATTTTCCAGGTGCAGGAGGTCAGGAGACAATGTGGTGGAGTCGGGCCAGAACACATCTTTCAGAAGTTATGGAATATAGGACTGAACACATGTCCACAAATTGTAGAATCTGAGGTAAAGATTAAAATGTTGCCACTTTTATGAGTTGCACTGCCAGTGTTGTGAAATCAGAGAATAGACAGAAGTGAACTGAAAGGTAAGATGCAAAGAAATTAAATGCAATAATTTATATTGTTGGCCTGTGTTGCACAAAGAGCTGAGAAGAGACTCAGTTGGACTCTCAGTAAATGTATTTTCTCAGAAACTGAGCCTTTCTCAGGAGGGTTTCGAGAAGAAAACTAAACTTGGAATAGTTTTGTGGAAAAAAAGGGGTAGACGAGTTAATTTCTTTAAATATCATCTCTATTTTTTTTTTCCCCATTAGTCAAAGATCTCACTCACATCTCTGTATTTTCAGGTTTTGACATTATGCTCTGAAATTGTCAGGATGTGCAGTTTCCTCCAAGTATAGAAGTGAAGAAATTTGTCATGAAAATGGTAGAGTAAGTAATCAATAATAGAAGAAATAGAGAGAAAAGAGAAATTGGGGGGGTGGTGGGAGACAGAGAGAGAAAGAGAAAGAGAGACGAGCAATATTGAAAGACTCTTAGAAAGCACCAAAGGTTTATATTTAATAATGAATCATGATTAAAAATGTGCAATATATGCTCAATGCTCAATGTAATGGTAATATATTTAATATTTTAAATATTGTGATTTCATTAGAGTTATATTTCCAAATGATACTCTGAACACGGTCAGAACTGCAGAGGAGCAGGGAGACATCTAGTAGAAAGAATTGTTAGAAAGCTTTCTGAATTGTTCACTTGCACAGTAACAGCAGCATAGACTAGTGTTTTGCCAGTGGAGGTGAGAAAATGTGGATAGCTTAAGAGGTATTTTGAAGGCAGAATGCTGACGATTGTGGGAAATGTAGGACAAAGAAAAATTAAGATTGATTCTCAGGATTCTAACATGAAAACTAAGAAATTTTGATGTCATTTCTTGATGAAGTGAAGAGGAAAGATTTGGGTGTGAGATTTGAATAGAGATTATCAATATGACTTCCTCAAATTTATTTCCCTAAAGCTTTTTTTTTTAAGATAATAGAATTGACCTGCAATGACCTGAAGTCTCAAGTTTTATTTCTAATTTCCAGAAATTTTATAAAACTACTAAAAACATCAAATCATCAAAATGTTGATATTTCTTCCCTCTTCCTGCCATCCACTAAAAAAGAAATTTTAGTCGTAAAAATGCATACATTAACTCTGAATGTTAATATTTTAATAAATGAGACTTGAAAAGTTAACATGTATTAAACGTAAACTATGGCATGCTATGTTCGAAGCAGTCTACCTTATATTATCTCATTTAATCTTCAGAATTATTTGAGATATGCATTGCTATTGTCCACATTTTATAGAAACATATAGAAGATGATTAAGTACCTTTCCCAGGATACTTTTAATTATGCGTTGATCCCAGAATTAGAATTCTTTATCATTACGTTGTAGAGTTTCATTTGTCATTCCAGTTGCACTGTGGCTTTGGAGCTTAACAGACTTAGGTGGCAATTTTGTCCCACCACTCAACAGATGTAATATCTCAAATAAATGTGTAAAATGGGTCATATGGTTCTTCAATTTTCTCATCTGTAAAAATAGTTATACCTATGTCATACACTGCTTTGAGATTTAAATGAGGAAGTAGCCGATCAAAGTAAGTTTCCATTATATAAAATTCTTTTCCCTTTCTCCAGTGTCTAGGCTGAATATCTCAATCCTAATTTTTTGATATTTTAAAGACATTTTGTTTGCGATGAACTCAGCAGACATACTAGAATAAAGTGAATGTAAATCTCCTAGGAAAATGATTTTATACATATGATATTTTAAGTTCTGTTTTGAAAAGCAAAACAAAAACCATTTGGCATATTTACAGTTTAGATAGGGAGTGTGTTTCAGCATAAAACATATTATGAAGCCCAGATAATTTTATACTGATTATCATAACTTAGTGAGAAGAGTGTTTGATATATTATATCTGTCTCCTTAAGTAAGATAAAATGTTTTAACAAAAAGTAAATTTAATCCTCAAGCCTAGGATTGAGTTTAAGGGGAAAACAGCTAATTAGAGAAAAGCCTCTTGTGTTGTAAAAAACTAAAGAGAAAAGGATCCATTACAGAACTGT
>NW_011888789.1:1129412-1131980 GCF_000151845.1 Pteropus vampyrus | reverse complement strand
ATATTTTAAGTTCTGTTTTGAAAAGCAAAACAAAAACCATTTGGCATATTTACAGTTTAGATAGGGAGTGTGTTTCAGCATAAAACATATTATGAAGCCCAGATAATTTTATACTGATTATCATAACTTAGTGAGAAGAGTGTTTGATATATTATATCTGTCTCCTTAAGTAAGATAAAATGTTTTAACAAAAAGTAAATTTAATCCTCAAGCCTAGGATTGAGTTTAAGGGGAAAACAGCTAATTAGAGAAAAGCCTCTTGTGTTGTAAAAAACTAAAGAGAAAAGGATCCATTACAGAACTGTGCTTATTCTGATAGAGAAATGCTGATAGATTTGCAAAAGTGGAGCAAGGAAAGGTTCTGTAAAAGGTCTTACCTCTTGCCTTGAAATGTATTGAACCTCAGACACATTCATAGGTGAAAGCGAAACATGGCAGACAGCTGTCTTCTCCTTTCACCTTAAGATGTATGAGATTCCACTTTTGTACATTTAAATCTCTGCTGTAAAGTTATTTTACGTGATACATGATATTGTACTGGTGAGAATGTTTTACATGATGCAAGTTGTTCTAGAAAGATAGTCTAGGAGAGAAACTTTCCAAATATAAAGGTCCAATTCATGTACTTTTTTCTCCAGATTTATTGAGGTATAATTAACATATAAAAATGTATATATTTATGGTATACAATGCGATGTTTCAATATACGTATAGTTGTGAAATCAGTACCACAATCAAATTAACATATATATCACTTCACATAGTTATTCCTTTAATGTATGTGGTGAGAACATTTAAGATGTATACTCTCAGAAAATTCGTTCTTCTGCATTTGGAAATACAGCCTTCCAAAAAAACATTTATCAAAGAGATTGTTCTTTCTCCACTGTATGTTCATTGAATCTTTGTTGAATATCAATTGACCATAAATGCGTGGATTTAATTTTGGACTCTCTTTTCTGTCCCATTGGTCTATATGTCTGATTTTATGCTAGGCCCATGCTATTTTGATTACTATAGTTTCGTGGTGTATTTTGAAATTAGATATTACAATACCCTTAGTTTCATTCTTTTTGTTAAAGATTACCTTAGTTTCTCTCTTTTTGTTAAAGATTGCTTTGTGTTTTGGGGTCTTTTGTGGTTTCACATAAATTTTAGAATTGTTTTTTCTATTTCTGAAAAAAAATACAGTTGAAATTTGATAGTGATTGCCTTGAATTTATAGATTGTTTGAGACAGTTTGGATGTTTTAACATTTATTGTATCAATCCTTGAACAAAAAGATATATATTTCCATTTATTTGCATCTTTCTTGATTTCTTTTCCATCAATTTTTATAGTTTTCAATGTATAGATGTTTCATTTCCTTGACTAAATTTATTCCTAAATACTTTTTTATGTTGTAAATATGTGAGATTTTTTTCTTTAATTTCTTTTTCAGAGAGCTCACTATTAACATAAAAAAATACTACTGATTTTGATATATTGATTTTGGATCCTGCAACTTTACAGAATTTATTAGTTCTATCAGTTTTTTTTTTTCCTGTGTGTGTGTGTGTGTGTGTGTGTGTAATTTCAGGATTTTCTATATTTAATATTATTGTCTACAAAGAGACAATTTTACTTCTTCCTTTTTGATTTGGTGCCTTTTATTACTTTTTCTTGTGTAATTACTCCGATTAAGACTTTCAGAACTTTACTGAATAGAAGTAGTGAGTAGGAACCCATGTCTTGTTCCTTATATTAGAAGTAAAGTTTTTAGCTTTTCACCATTAAATATGATGTTAGCTGTTGGCTTATCAAATATGGGCTTTATCATGATGAGGTACATTCTGTCTACATCAAATTTGTTGAGGATTTTAATTATGAAAGAATGTTGAATATTGTTGAATGATTCTTCTGCATCTATTGAGATGTGAAACAGTCTGTTTTAGACAGATAATGATATAAATTTGACTTTGTACAAAAACTATACTTTAACTTCTCTCCCACACACATTTTATGTTATTGTTTCCATAATTTGCATGTTTTATATATGTTGCTTCCTTTAACAAATTATTATAGCTAAAATTATTTTTAATATTTTTTTCTTTTAACTTTTATACTAGAATTAAAAGTGACTTTCTCACCATTGTTATATTAGATACAGTGAATTTGACTATATTCTTACCTTATGGTGAATTTTATACTTTTATGCATTTTCATGTTAAGCAGCATCCTTTTGTTTCAACCTGAAGAACTCCCTTGGCATTTTTTGTAAGGCAAGTCTAGTGATGATAAACTTCTACAAATTTTGTCTGGGAAATTCTTTATCTTTCTTTCATTTCTGATGGACAGGCTTCCTGGGAATAGTATTGTTTGTGTTTTTTTTTTTCTTTCATCATTTTGCAGTTATTAGTCATTTTCTAGACAGCTCCAAGTTGAGAAATATTACATTTTTTTTCCTACAGTTAAGAAGCATGTGAGTTATATTTGCAGAAATCAGATTATAATCAGACATATCACTGAGTTGATCTCCATTCAAGGCAGTGAAATACGTTGTGGTTTAATAAAAATAGGACAGGTTTA
>NW_011888789.1:1124227-1127487 GCF_000151845.1 Pteropus vampyrus | reverse complement strand
AAATTTATTCCTAAATACTTTTTTATGTTGTAAATATGTGAGATTTTTTTCTTTAATTTCTTTTTCAGAGAGCTCACTATTAACATAAAAAAATACTACTGATTTTGATATATTGATTTTGGATCCTGCAACTTTACAGAATTTATTAGTTCTATCAGTTTTTTTTTTTCCTGTGTGTGTGTGTGTGTGTGTGTGTGTAATTTCAGGATTTTCTATATTTAATATTATTGTCTACAAAGAGACAATTTTACTTCTTCCTTTTTGATTTGGTGCCTTTTATTACTTTTTCTTGTGTAATTACTCCGATTAAGACTTTCAGAACTTTACTGAATAGAAGTAGTGAGTAGGAACCCATGTCTTGTTCCTTATATTAGAAGTAAAGTTTTTAGCTTTTCACCATTAAATATGATGTTAGCTGTTGGCTTATCAAATATGGGCTTTATCATGATGAGGTACATTCTGTCTACATCAAATTTGTTGAGGATTTTAATTATGAAAGAATGTTGAATATTGTTGAATGATTCTTCTGCATCTATTGAGATGTGAAACAGTCTGTTTTAGACAGATAATGATATAAATTTGACTTTGTACAAAAACTATACTTTAACTTCTCTCCCACACACATTTTATGTTATTGTTTCCATAATTTGCATGTTTTATATATGTTGCTTCCTTTAACAAATTATTATAGCTAAAATTATTTTTAATATTTTTTTCTTTTAACTTTTATACTAGAATTAAAAGTGACTTTCTCACCATTGTTATATTAGATACAGTGAATTTGACTATATTCTTACCTTATGGTGAATTTTATACTTTTATGCATTTTCATGTTAAGCAGCATCCTTTTGTTTCAACCTGAAGAACTCCCTTGGCATTTTTTGTAAGGCAAGTCTAGTGATGATAAACTTCTACAAATTTTGTCTGGGAAATTCTTTATCTTTCTTTCATTTCTGATGGACAGGCTTCCTGGGAATAGTATTGTTTGTGTTTTTTTTTTTCTTTCATCATTTTGCAGTTATTAGTCATTTTCTAGACAGCTCCAAGTTGAGAAATATTACATTTTTTTCCTACAGTTAAGAAGCATGTGAGTTATATTTGCAGAAATCAGATTATAATCAGACATATCACTGAGTTGATCTCCATTCAAGGCAGTGAAATACGTTGTGGTTTAATAAAAATAGGACAGGTTTAGAATCAGTAACCTTTGCTCTGCTCTTCATTAGCAGGATAGCCCTGAAAAGTGGGCAGAAAGAGTATCTATGTCCCAGATTTGTGAATTTAACAAGGGTTTATTACTCCAAAACTAAAAATGTGGAGAAGTGGCTTCCCCATGGAAAAATAATGCAAAATAGAGAACAATTTCTGTGTACTACTCTATGCCAGGTACTGTGAGAGAACAAATAAACTTTCTTTTTTATCCCCATCCATTATGTGCTACAGGTGCTATATTCACTGCTCTGCCCAAAGAAAGAAGCTGAGGTTCAGAGAAGCTAGTCAGTGCTTCTTCATTTACCCGGTGGGGAAGAAAAACAGAATTTAAATTTGAACAATTTGATGCAACAGAAAAATATTATTATTGTGACACTATGGAGTATTTAAAGCCAATTTGAAACATGGTTACTAAAATAAGCTGATTAAGGAGCCCCTCAAAGATGTACACACCCT
This sequence comes from Pteropus vampyrus, assembly GCF_000151845.1. Lineage (NCBI taxonomy): Eukaryota > Metazoa > Chordata > Mammalia > Chiroptera > Pteropodidae > Pteropus > Pteropus vampyrus. The sequence goes on along the minus strand of NW_011888789.1, from coordinate 1,125,819 downwards.
CATCCCTAGAACCTGTGAATATGTTGTATTATTTAGCACAAGAGACTTTGCATATGTAGTTAAAGACACCAACCTTAAAATAAGATTATCCTGGTTTATCAGAGTGAATCCAATCTATTCTCTTGAGTTCATAAATAATGCACAGAACTTTCTAGCTTGAGATAGAGACATGAGGCAGAAGTCAGATTGGATTCGAAGCATGAGAGGGGCTTAAGGCACTATTGTTGGCTTAATGGCCTAAGGGCCCACATGCAAGAACTGGAGAGAGGTTTCTAGGAGCTAATGGAAAGTGTGAGACTGAACTAAGCTGCTTATAACCAAAGATTAATCACTGACTGACAGCCATCAAGGAAATGGAGACCTCTACCACAAAGAAATGAATTCGGCCAACAACCTGCATGAGTCTGGACATATATTCTCCCTTAAAATCTTCAGTAAAGAAAGCAGTCTTGCCAGCACTGCGATTTTAACCCAGTGAGGCCAGTGCCACACTTCGGATCACCAGAACTGTGTTAATTAATTTGCACTATTTTATTTTATTTTATTTATTTTTTTAATTAATTAATTTATTTTTATGGTAACACTGGTTAACGAAATCCAATAAGTTTCAGCTGTACTTTTTAACAGTAAGGCATATATATATTTACACTGTGTGTTCACCTCCCATAGTTAGATTTCTCTCTGTCACCACATATTTGACCCCCTTTACCCCATCTACCTTCCCTCTTTCCCCCCACCCTCAAGTCTGTTGTCCATGTCCATGAGTCTTTGTTTGTTTGTCCTGCTCATTTGTTGCTTATAGGTTTATATCCCACATATAAGTGATAATGTGTACTTTTCAGCTTTTTCTGTCTGGCTTATTTAGCTTAGCATGATTATCTCGAGGTCTATCAATGTTGTAGTAAATGGCAGTATTTCATTTCTTCTTATGCCTGAGTAATATTCCATTGTATATACCCTACCACAGCTTCTTTATCCAATCATCTATCATAGGACAGTTCAGTTGCTTCCATGTCCTGGCCACCGTGAATAATGCTGCTATGAACATCGGTGTGCAAATACCTTTTTGGATATGAGATTTCAAGTCTTTCAGGTAAACACCCAGTAGAGAGATTGCTGCAAGCAATGACTCTGATAAGAGCCTAATATCCAAAATATACAAAGAACCCATACAACGCAATAACAACAAAAGAAAAACAAACGATCTAATTTGAATTATTTTAAGGTTAGCAATTTGTTACAGAAGTAACAGAGAAGCAGCACAGTTACTGCTGGAGTTTTATTTTGGGAATCCATCTGTTCAGTCTACTGGGGCTGCTATAACAAAAATACCATAATACTATGTATTAAAAAACAAACTTTTTTTAGCATTTTTAAAAATTTTTATTTTATTAGTTTCAAGTATATAGTACATTTGTTAGACATTTATATAGTTTATAAAATGATCCCCCTAATTGCTTTTTCTCTCCTTTGGCTCTCCACCTAGACTTTGCATTAATGCTAACTGTATTCTCCATGCCACGCTCCCTAACCCCATGACCATCTATCAACTACTAATTTGTACTTTTTTAACCCTTTCCCCCATTCTCCCA
>NW_011888789.1:1120734-1124177 GCF_000151845.1 Pteropus vampyrus | reverse complement strand
TGTATTCTCCATGCCACGCTCCCTAACCCCATGACCATCTATCAACTACTAATTTGTACTTTTTTAACCCTTTCCCCCATTCTCCCAGCTCCCAACTCCCTTCCCTCTGGCTGTCCCCAGATTTTCTTCTATATTTGTGAGTCTGTTTTTGATTCATTTGGTTTTTTTTGTTCTTTAGATTACGCATATAAGTAACATCATATGGAATTTATCTTTCTCCGTCTGACTTATTTCACTTAGCATAATAACCTCTAGGTCCATTCATGTCATCACAAATGATAGGATTTATTTTTTTTAATGGCTGAGTAATATTACATTGTATATATAAACCATAACTTCTTTATCCTATTGCCTGTTGATGGGCATTTAGTTTGCTTCCATATCTTGGCTGCTGTAAATTGTGTTGCCAGGAACATAGGGGTGCATAGACCTTTATGAATAATTGTTTTGGTTTTCTTTGGATAAATACTCGTAAATGCAATTGTTGGGTCAAAAGGTATATCCGTTTTTAATTTTTTGAGAAACTTCTAAACTGTTTTCCATATTGGTTGTACCAATTTGGAATCCCACCCACACTGTACAAGGTTCCCTTTTCTCGGCATCCTCGCCAACACTCGTTGTTCTTTGATTTATTAATGAGTTATTCTGACAGGTGTCAGGTGATATTCATTTATCATAATTCTGGAGACTGGGAAGGATGAGATAAAGGTACCTGCAGATCATTGTCTAGTGAGAGCTACTTCCTGATTTGTAGATGGCAGCCTTCTTGCTGCATCCTAACATGATGTGAGAAAAAGGGCACCAGAGCTCTCTGGGATCTCAATTATCGTAGCATTAATCCCAATCGCATCACTAGTCACCTCTCAAAGGCCATGTCTCCTACTATCATCACACTGGTAGTTAGGATTTAACATATGAATTTGGAGGGTACACAAACATTCAGTCCATCACATCATCTTCTTTATTAAAGATTTAAAAAGCGGAGATATAATTATACTTGCTTTGAATACCTCTATCATCTGTTCACAACCTTGAAATTCTTTTTTAAATGTAAACCCCGAAATAGAAATCATTAAGGTCATGGGCAAACCCATATTTATACTCACACTTTTATCATGATACATAATGGCTATATTGTATTTTTGACCTAACACAAATGGAGAAGTGACCAAAACTGTTTTTCTCTTTTAAATTATGTGACCCTGTCTGACAAATTTCCTGCGATTCTTTTCCAGTCAATGCTTATCACAGAAGAATTACAACTGTTTTGATTACCTGAGTAAATAAATGTGGTAGACTGAGGATATACAGAAAAGCAATTTTATTGAATATAATGCTAAATACTTTATAGTATTTCATCTTTAACATTGAAAATAACAGTGAGTGGTATGTACTATTATCAACAGATAGCAGTTTAACAACCTGTGGTTAACAACAGTTACATAACATGGCCAGGTTAATAGTTATGTTGCATCCAAATTCCAAATCCTGTGCCTTTTATTCTGTCTTGTTTACTGCCACATGATATAATTTTATATCTAGGATTGTATCAAATACAAGCCTCATCTGAAATCAACTTAATTATTTTTAACAACAAAAGTTTAAATACAGTTAAACTGTTGGATTGGTTAAGTTTGTTCTCTAAGTATAATATTCCAAACATAAATGATACCTTTTTCTCAATAAGATCACAAAACACACCACCAAAAAAAAAAAACAAAAAAACCCCCCAAAACCCAAAAAAACTAGAGAAGGAGGAGGAGAAGAAGGAAGAGGAGAGAGGAGAAACAAAAATACAATTGGGTAATTTCCTTAATAAAACATGCAAGTAAGACATTTAGTAATCAACTGTTCTTGTGTATTCTACTTATGCAGATGTCAGTTATCCAATCACTACTTTATTAGCTGGCATAGACTGGAGGCTTTCTAATGCATCTGTGCATCGTGTGCCTCACTGGCATTGCAGAATGTATCACCATGGTCTGGATAAGAAAACTCTTTGCCTTGTGTTTCAATGATCAAAGAAAATTACATACTAAATGTTTAACAGAAGAACTCGGAGTCTAACGTCAAAACTACAAGTGGTTAGTGAAGCGTGAGGCTGAAGTTCTTATTCACTGTGTTCGTCTTCATGCCAACAAAGGGGAAAAAGCCAAGATAATAAGCCTGCATGGATTTTCCAGTGATACAAATCAATTAAAATTCAGGAAGAGAGAAAACAAAAGTCCAGAGCAATTTATGAATTTGTTTACAGCTGTTTGAATATATAATATGAAAGAGTAGTCTGGGGAATAGCTGTAGATTGGGGGATATATTGAATTTGATGATATTGCTCAAAGACATAGACAGGTGGTTTTGATGTGTAAACTGCTACAGTGTAACTTGTTTAGTCTATTGATTCATGTGCTTTGATGGAGTTGTATGTGCCTGCTGTTCTGGGATGCACTGAAAAATGAGATGCCATTTCAATGTGTGGAATAAAGAGTATATTTAAATGTGAAAAGCCTCTGATTCTTTCTGTTATTTTACTGTAGTTTATTGTTCATTTAGCCAAAGTTTTTACAGTAGCAAAACTATATCTACTTCTTTAAGGGAGTGAAAACGATACATCAAAAATAATAAGAATTTGAGTCTACTCAATTAAACCAAAATAAACAATTTTTCTAGACTTCATAAAAAGTAGGAATTTCTTGTAGATGAAGAAAAAATCTTGAGATAAAGAAACAGCTTAGTGATCACAAAGGGTAAACAATTGAGATATTGAGAGTAAATGCAATGCTAAAATGTTTATACTTCATTTTTGAGAATATAAAAAAAGATGTAAGAAACTACAATGAGTTGAAAATATTTTTATTCTTAGGTTACAAAGATTAGAACTTACTTATTTTTGATTTATCATCTTGTAAGATATGAGGCATTATCTAAAAAGAGGTATAAGTATTTTTATAGATAATTTTTAAAGAATAAATTTTGATAAAATAGATTTAAAAATACACTTCTTTAAACAAATAGTTTTTACCATATGCTTCATAACTAACTTACAGAGATGGAAGTTCCCATATATATTATTAAGTAATTTTATAGAAGAGTTAATTATAGATTTGAAGATTTAGCAATTGCCCAGGTCAAAAAGTTCTTGGCAAATTCAAGTGTCCTGAGTTTTGGTTGAAGTTACCACTAACTTACACCACTCTTCTCTTCATTGATCTGCAAACCACTGAATGAGCAAGGAAATAAAACCATTGTCCCAAAGCTTTCAGAAAAGAATTCAGCCTTATCAACACCTTCATTTTAGCTTTGTGAGACTCATGTCAGACTTCTGATCTATTCAACTGTGAAATAATAAAGACGTGTTGATTTAAGCCAATAAGTTTGTGGTACTTTTTAATGGTAGCAATAAAAAATAAATATACCATGTTACACTCCTACGAGCTGACTTTGTT
>NW_011888789.1:1111908-1120684 GCF_000151845.1 Pteropus vampyrus | reverse complement strand
GAGAATATAAAAAAAGATGTAAGAAACTACAATGAGTTGAAAATATTTTTATTCTTAGGTTACAAAGATTAGAACTTACTTATTTTTGATTTATCATCTTGTAAGATATGAGGCATTATCTAAAAAGAGGTATAAGTATTTTTATAGATAATTTTTAAAGAATAAATTTTGATATAAATAGATTTAAAAATACACTTCTTTAAACAAATAGTTTTTACCATATGCTTCATAACTAACTTACAGAGATGGAAGTTCCCATATATATTATTAAGTAATTTTATAGAAGAGTTAATTATAGATTTGAAGATTTAGCAATTGCCCAGGTCAAAAAGTTCTTGGCAAATTCAAGTGTCCTGAGTTTTGGATGAAGTTACCACTAACTTACACCACTCTTCTCTTCATTGATCTGCAAACCACTGAATGAGCAAGGAAATAAAACCATTGTCCCAAAGCTTTCAGAAAAGAATTCAGCCCTATCAACACCTTCATTTTAGCTTTGTGAGACTCATGTCAGACTTCTGATCTATTCAACTGTGAAATAATAAAGACGTGTTGATTTAAGCCAATAAGTTTGTGGTACTTTTTAATGGTAGCAATAAAAAATAAATATACCATGTTACACTCCTACGAGCTGACTTTGTTCACAATATCCATTTCTACATTCTTCCAAGAACAGTCTTCTGATTTTCATTTGGGATATCATGTCTCTTCCATTCCAACCTGTCATAGATGGGGTAAACCGACAATATCCTTAGCTCTAATCGGCCATTTGATATATTTCATTCTTCTAGCAAATATATTTGGATCAGGAATAAGCATATTGCCTAATAGGAGCCAAGGAAATGTTGGATTTATTTGTCGAAGTTGCTTGTAAATTACAGTTTTTTATTTCTCTTTCATCAATTTAGTATTGTGAGATTGTAAATTCTGAGGCTGTAGCCACCTTATGGCTGTGAGTAGAGAGTTTAAAGCAGTGGGAAACCACAAATAGCCTGAGAAGATATAGATCCTACAGAAATTATTTTAATCCTCCTCCCTTAAGCCTAAAAAACATTTCTTTCATTCATATGAATTTGAATTTGTTTTCTCTCCCTAACTAATTACAAGAGAATATAACTGCAAGTTGAATTTATCAACACATAACTTGTTTCTATCCCTTTACATGAATAACGATATGTTAAAATGTATTTGTTCATGTGTAGCAGTGGTCCCCAACCTTTCTGGCTCCAGAGACCGGCACTCCTATGAGATTCTAATGCCTCTTGATCTAACGTAGAGCTCAGGTAGTGATGCTGGAGCTGGGGAGCTAGTTCACCCACCACTCACCTCATGCTGTGTGGTGACATTCCTAACAGGCCATGGACTGGTAACAGTCTGCAGTCCAGAGGTTGGGGACCTCTGATGTATAGGATTACATAAACTAATCATAAAGATTATATATCGGTACTGATTAACTAGTATGCTCCTTTCCTCTTCAATCTTTAGTCACAGTAGTCACATTTCTTTTGACAAATTGGTATCTCAATTTTCTTCCAGGAGAAGCAACTCTCTGGCTCTCAACTCATTATTTTTGGGGAGAATTATCTACACACATGGCAACAGAAGGGGCCTTTGATTTCCTAAGTGAATCAATGTATTCCATCCTGTTAGCCTCAGTGGATGGGCAGGACAACCAAGAAGAGCTCATTACACATTAGCAGATATTGCTACAGACAGTGGAAAAATAAATGTTCTATTTTCTTGTGTGCTATAGTTAAGAAAGAGAGATTCACAAATTATTTTTATATATTTTCTGATATCTGTGACGTTCGTATGATTTGAAAAAAAATTATGAATGGAACATTTCTTAATACAGTTATATAATTTACAGATTGCAGAGATAGTAGTTTTTAAAGTGCGACTTCTAGACCAGCATCTCAATACCTGGGAATTCATTAGAAGCTAGTTTAAAAACTACTGATTTAAGGGAACAGAAAATTTACTATTATTTAACTAACTCATCAGTAGTTCTGTGGTACCTCACCATATAAAATAAACTTAAAATTATGTAGCACTCAACATGTGTGAGCCTTTAGGGAGAATACAGAACTTACTGTTTATAGTAACAATTCAAAAGAAAGAAAAGAGCATTGAATTTTCAGGGGGAGTTATGGATAAAATGGAAAGATAGTTACCTCGATACTTATATTATTTTTGTAATCATTGTAGGGTGAACTGTAGTAGCGTATTTTTTTGTTCTGCATATAAACTTTCCCAACTCTTTATTTTAGTAACCGAAAACAACATAATGTGAATGCAGCTCAGGCCTATCTATCTATTATACCTGTCTTCTTGAGGGATGGAAAAATGACCAAGTAGTAGCAAAATACATAAGTAAGTAAGTAAGTAAGTAAGTAAGTAAGTAAATAAATAAATAAATTATATATATATAAACACTGAGAGAAAGAATATATTTTCCTTTCTGTTGATTTTTAAAACTACACCTTGAATCATTTAGAGAAAGAATTTATTGACAAAATGAAATAAAAAATAATAGATAGATATTCAAATCCCCCCCCCAAAAATTCAACAGATCAAATCTGTTATTATTTTGATCTTGTGAACTATGTGGAAACCTAGTAATTAAGATAAAATTACTTTTTGTTAAAGCTATTTGAGTTAGGTTTCTATCATTTGCCAATAATATGCCCAAAACAATGGCTACTAAACCTTCATATATTTAATAAAATGGAACACAAACCAGTTTATTAGCTTTCACCATTTTCCCAATGCATTTTATTAATGCTATACTTTTTTCTCCATAAACAGTAAATTTATTAAAGTGTGTCCATTTTTAATTACCAGTATCCAAATGATGTGGATGGTTTCAATGATCCCAATTTTTTATTATTATATTATAACAATATGAAATTATAATATTTAATTGAATCTGAATATTTTGAATTAATTGGTTTAAAACAAAGATGAACAGAATATTTATTCATTTATTTACATTAATTCTAATTCTGAAATACTATCTTGTTTAGCATTTTATTTTATTCTATTTTATTATTACTTACAAGTAGAGAGTACATTGATTAGATATTTATATGGTTTATGAAACGGTTACCCCAATCATTCTAACTTCTCTCTGGCTTTACACCTAGCCATTACATTACTCATATGACTGCATTCTATATGCCACACTCCCCATCCCCACGACTACTAATCTGTACTTTTTTAACCCTTCACTTCTTTCTCCCAACTCCCCAAACTCCCTCCCCTCTGGCTGTCACCAGATTGACCTTTATATTTGTGAGTCTGTTTTTGATTAGTTTGTTCTTTCTGTTCTTTAGATTCTGCATATAAGTAAAATCATATAGTATATATCTTTCTCTGTCTGACTTATTTCGCTCGGCATAATAACCTCTAGGTCTATCTATGTTGTTGTAAATGGTAGAATTTCATTTTTTAATGACTGAGTAGTATTCCATTGCATATATGAAGAAAATATAGGCAATAAACTCTGATATTGCTACTAGGAATTTATTTTCAAATATATCTCCTCAGGCAAGGAAAAGAAAAGAAAAAAATAAACAAATGAGACTACATCAAACTAAAAATTTTTTGTACAGATAAGAAAACCATCAATAAAATGAAAAGACAACTTAGTGAATGGGAGAAGATATTTGCTTATGATACATCTGATAAAGGGTTAATATCCAATATATGTAAAGAACACATACATCTCAATAACAACAAAAAAACAAACAATCCAATTAAAAAATGGGCAGAAGACCTGAATAGATATTTCTCTGAAGAGGAAATACAGATTGCCAATAGACATATGAAAATATGCTCGAGGTCACTAATCATCAAAGAAATGTAATTGAAACCACAATAAGATATCACCTCACAGCTGTCAGATTGGCTATCATCAAAAAATCAAAAAATAACAAGTATTGGTGAGAATGTAGAGAATAGGGAACCCTCATATACTGTTAGTGGGATTGCTAATTTGTACAACCACTGTGGAAAACAGTCTGGAGATTCCTCAAAAAATTAAAAAATGGACCTACCTTTTGACCCAGCAATTGCACTTCTGAGTATTTATCCAAAGAAAACCCAAACAATAATCCGTAAAGTTTTATGCATCCCTATATTCGTGGCAGAGCTATTCATAATAGCCAAGATTTGGAAGTAACCTAAATGCCCATCAATAGAAGACTGGAACATTATTTTTAATAAATAAAAATATTATCTTAAAACATGGACTGTGTTTAAAAGTAAGCCATATAGGCTCCATTTCTACAAACTTTTGTTAACTTACCTTTATGTATGAACCCTCTATCATTTGAATTATTTAAATTAGTAGTTCTGAAGCCTGGCTTATTTAAGAATCATTTGGAAAACTTACAAATAATAACTTTAAAAATTTAAAAATAAAAACCCTCGAAAGTAAAATTTTTATATCCATCACCAACCCCCAGAAATTCTGATTTAATAGATTTGATATGGTTGTCTGGTTTTGAAAGTGCCATAAACACTGTTTAGCTAAGTGTTGCATAGCACTGATTGAAATCATCTCAAATTTAAGCCTTATCTAACAGTTCTTCTAGTTAATTCTTAGGTCTATTTTATAGATCCTTTAAAACATATAATGTACCTAAATCAATTTGAATATATTTTCTTTTCAGAAATAAATGTACAAAACACATATATGCATCTGCTTTAATCCTTTTTTTAAACCTCTGAACAAACTTCCTCTGGTTATAAAACATTTTCTAACATCCTCATATAAACTCAGATTTATTTATATCATTTGGTGAGTGGCCCCATTTTCTTTACCCCATTTGAATAATCAAACAGTGTTTACAGATTATCTTGTCCACTGAAAACATTTCTCTAAAATCTGTTCCTTCTTAGATGATTTTTGCACTTAGAATAAAATTTAAAGTCTTCAATATGGCTGACTCTTTGGCTCCTGCACTTTCACACAGTGTTATTCCAATGCACTTTCCTACTGAATTGTGCGTATATGCAAACACGTGTGTTTCACCGACACTGATCTTTAGTCTTTGATTTTAAACTTATTTAAATGTACAGATACTCAGAAAATGATGCATAACCAATAGAATTAGAGACCCTAACATACATAAAAGTGGTTGTTTATGTATTACACACTGCCAAAAGCTAATTCTAATATGAGTATGATATTTCTATCTTAAAGAGTTGTTTTTTTTCTTTTTATAGACACTTTCATTTATGGGACCTTATACCCAAAGATTAATAGCTATATATGATAACTAAGAATGACTGTTATATGCTAGGCACTTCTCTCAGTGCTCTATAAGTATTTTTATAATGTATTATGTATATAGTTAATTTGAAGAAGAATATTGCTTCAATTTTATAGATGAAGCTAAATATTTCTGGGGAAACAATAATTTGGTCACTCTAGTCTGACTTTAGAGTGTCCATTCTATCTTTTAACAGCTTTATTGAAATGTAATTAACATACTGTTCAGTTATACAACTCTACACTAAACCTCCAGCAATTCACCAATAACATCATATGATTGTTCTTACAACTTCGATGACAAAGTCTGATTAGAGTTTGGCTTTAAATTAGAGAATAAAGTAAAATAAATCTGTTTTAAAAGAATTATTTAAGTTCTATAATATATTAGGAATAAATATATATTTGAAAAAGAGTATTCATATACTTTGTATATTCTTTTTAACTGCGGTAATACACAAATTTATATCTTCGTCACTTTCCTCTCTGTAGCGTAACAAAATATTATTGTTATAATACAACTTGAATATCCTAGGTCAAAAACTTAGTGCAGTATAAATTTATTTCCTAAACTCTATCAAAACTGCTCCTACTTTTATGTTCTGAATCTTAATTTTGAGAATAAATATCATCCTAATCAGAAAGCAAACAATTTAGGTCACTCTTCTTTCTATTGTTTTTCTCTTGGGAGGGACTTTATCCCCAGTCATCTCAATTCCATTCTTCCCCAGCCTCCTCAAGTTATATTCTCCATGGAGCAATTAGAGATTCATTTAAAAAAAATGTAAATCACATTATGTCATATATTCTTCAAACTCTTCAATATCTCTTTATCAACGAATAGTTTTTTATTGTTTTGAAAGTCCACATGATATAGCCACTTCATGATAAAATGAATAGAGACAGTGTTAGTATAAGTAACAGACATTCACAGAAAATCTTGACTGATTGCTCTAACTAGAACTTCCAACACTATATTGAATAATATTGGTGATGGCAGACAGTTTTGTCTCATTCCTGATCTCAGAAGGAAGGTTTTTAGTTTTTCACCATTAAGTATGATGTTAGCTAAGGGTTTGTTGTATATGGTCTTTATTACATTAAGGTATTTTCCTTCTATACCAATTTTATTAAGTGTTTTAATCATAAATGGATGCTGTCTCTCTTCAAAGGCTTTTATCTGAATCTATCGATATGATCATATGATTTTTATCCTTTATTTTATTTATGTGGTATATTACATTAATCGATTTGCATATGCTAAACCATCCTTGTGCCCCTGAAATGAAACCCACTTGAGCATGATATATAATCTTTTTAATGTATTGTTGTATTCTATTAGCTAATATTTTGTTTAGAAATTTTGCATTTGTGTCCATCAGAGATATTGGTCTTTAGTTTTTTTTGTGTTATCATTACCTGGTTTTGGTATTAAAGTAATATTGGCCTCATGAGTTATGAAGTATTGCTTCTTCAATTTTTGTGAAAAGGTTGAGAAGAATGGGTATTAAATCATCTTTGAATGTTTCATAGAATTCACTAGTAAAGCCATCTGGTCCCAGACTTCTACTTTTTGGGAGGTTTTGATGATTGTTTTAATTTCCTTACTGTTAATCAGTCTATTTATATTTTCCAGTTCTTAATTCAGTCTGTGAAGGTTGTATATTTCTAAGAACTTGTCCATTTCTTACAGGTTATTGAATTTTATGGCATATAATCTTTCATTGTATTCTTTTATTGTACATTGTATTTTAGTGGTATCTATAGTAACTTCTCTTTTACTTATGATTTTCTTTATTTGTGTCCTTTCTCTTTTTTCCTTAGTGAGTCTAGCCAGGGGTTTGTCAATTTTATTAACTTTCTCAAAGAACCAGCTGTTTGTCGAATTAATTTTTTTCTATTGCCCTTTTCCCCTCAATTTCATTTAATTAAAGACCTAAATATAGACCTGAAACAATAAATTGCACAGAAGAAAATATAGATACTAAACTCATTGACCTTGATTTAGAGAAAATTTTATGAATTTGACCTCAAAATTCAAGGGAAGTAAACACAAAATAAATAAATGAGATTATATCAAACTAAAAAGCTTCTGCGCAGTGAAAGAAACCATCAACAAGACAAAGAGACAACCACCCAAATGAGAGAAGATACTTGCAAACAACACCTCTGATAAAGGCCTAATATTAAAAATAGACAAAGAACTAACTCATAGAACTCAACAATAAAAAACAAACAATCCAATTAAAAAATGGGCAGAAGACCTTAACAGACACTTCTCCCAAGAAGAAGTACGAATGGCCATCAGATATAGGAAAAGATGCTCAACTTCACTAGCTATTAGGGAAATGCAAATCAAAGCTACAATAAGATACCATGTCATACCTGTTAGAATGGACAAGTAATAGCAAATGCTGAAGAGGTTGTGGGGAAAAAGGAACCCTCATACACTGCTGATGAAACGTAAATTGGTACAACTTCTATGGAAAACAGTATGGAGTTTCCTCAAAATGTAATAGGATTACCATATGACCATATGACCTACCAATCTCTCCTCTCGGTATTTACCTAAGAAACTGAAAAACATTTATCCTTAAAGATATATTCACCTTGATGTTCATAGCAGCTTTATTCATGGGGGCCGAGACATGGAAACAACCAAAATGTTCCTCAATACATGATTGGATAAGGAACAGGTGGTATATGTATACAATGGAATATTACTCAGCCATAAGAAAAGATGAAATACTGCCATTTGCAACAACATGGATGGATCTTGAGATTATCATGATAAATAAAATAAGTCAGACAAAAAATGTTGAGAACCCTATGATTTCACTTATATATGGGATATAAAACTGAAAGCCACAAACAAACATGACAAACAAACAAAGACATATTGACACAAATAATGGATTACCAGAGGCAAGGTAGGGAGGGGAGAGGCAGATAGGGTAAAGTGGGTCAAATCTATGGTGGCAGAAGGAAATTTAACTTTGTCAGTGAACACAATGCAACATACATTAAAAAAATAAAAATAAAAATAAATGGATGAAAGGTTACCAAGTAAACTGGAGTAATGCCTCTTCTATTGTGTCTTGGAATATAATGAGCCATTAATGGAGTTTTCCTTGAGTTCTGCTATATGACGCAGTTTTGGAAATCTAAATAATAGAAGAATCTAGAAGATTATAAGAAAGTCTATAGTAGAATTTGTATCAAAAAAAGTTGCACTACTGTTAATGCAACTACATTGGGGTAAGAGACTGTATAAAAAGAAGATGACCATAAGAAAAAGAAAAAGGATGAACTTTTCTATGGTTTTTATTTGTAACTGCTGAATGCATTCAAATGCTTCTAAACTATTAAGACTGAAACACTATACAGCAAGATGAAAATGACTTTCTTTTTTCCTATCTTAGACAAGTTACCATTTCTCACCATACAGAAGCTCCATTATTGCTGCTCGTACTCCCAGTTTTTTTATATTGAATCAAG
>NW_011888789.1:1107883-1109858 GCF_000151845.1 Pteropus vampyrus | reverse complement strand
TTCAAGGGAATGAGTACTAGTTGAACAATCACTGTGTCACATTTTTCACTTTCTGAGAGACAGATTTGGAGCAAGCAAAACAATGAATTCTCAATTCAAGTTTTGTGTAACTAACTGAAAAGTAAAATAAAAGGAATAACTGTAGTGATAAAATTATAAAAAATAAGTATCTTTTTTTATACAGAGTATACTTTTTCCAGGTTTATGTTTAACTTGTCTTATATTATTTTCAAGAGTTGTTATTAAAGTCATCATGTAACAAAAAGTAAGAAAAAGACCATTAACATAGATTGCTCAGAGATGATACATTCATTTGATATTATCTAAAGTCTTGCCACTCAAATTGTAGCATTCTGACTGGCTTTCTAAAAATGGAATATCTCAGGCCCTATGCCATATCTAACAAATCAGAATTTGCATTAACATCCTCACATTAAATTCTGATAAACACTAATTTAGGATTTATCAATCTAGTCCAAATCTACCTGATTTATCAAGAGCCTAGAAATGTGCAAATAACTATTTCTTTCTCATCATTAATGAAAAACATCTAGATACCAGTGTTCACATCCATATCTTCATAATATGTAAAGTCTTCACTGAAGAAATTATTTTTAAAATGAATGAATAAATGAATGTAGTAATATAAAATATTTATTGGAATGAAGTGGAGAAAAATCTTTCAGAAAAAGATTGAAGTTAAATATGCAAACCTATCTTAGATGAAGGAAAGAGCTCAAAACACACAAAAACACTATAGATATATATGTACATATACCTGTATATGTGTCTATCTATTATCTATCTATCTATCTATCTATCATCTATCATCTGTCAATCATCTATCTATCATCTGTCATCTATCTATCATATCTATCATCATCTATCTATAGAGAAGACACTAAAAAAATAGATACTCTGAAACACTATGGATGTTTATAGATATATGTATATATCTATATATGTATTTATATCTATACCTACCTCTCTCTCTCTCCGTATATATGTGTGTATATATGTATGTATGTGTGTGTGTGTGTGTGTGTATACATACATACACCTGTATATCTCTATTTTTGTCTATCTAACCATATCAGGAGCAGCCACTAAAATTTTATAAAAGGAGATACTCAAAAACATTACAGATAAGCAAAAATGGAATTCTAAAAAATGTTCAAGCAACCCGCAGGAAAGAAAGAAAAAGAAAGCAAAAACAAAATATAGATAGAATAGACAGGAAAAAATTTCCAAAATGTCAGATTTGAATTTTAACATATAAATAATTGCATGAAATGTAAAAGGTCTGAATGTATCAATTAAAAGAGAAAGAATAGCAGAGTAGATAAATAAAATAAACCTATTAGATGATGTATACGAGAAATTCGTTTCAAATATAATAACAGGTAGTGTGAAAGGAAAAGAACACAAAAACATAAACCATGGAAACATTAATCAAAAGAGAGCACAAGTAGTTATATTAATATTTACAGACTTCAGAGCAAAAAAAATTACTAGAGACATAGACTTTCACTTTCAACCAATCAAGAAAACAGAGCAATCCTAAATGTTTGCATTAAAAAAAAAAAAAATAGCTACAAATTATGTGAAGCAAAAATTGACAAAACTGAAAGAATAAAGAGAAAAATCCAAAATTCAAATTGGAGAGTTTGACAGTACTTTTTTAAAAACTAATAGAACTAGACAAAAAATCAGCATGGTTATCTTCTCAAAAACACCATCAAAGAGTTCCTAATCAAGATTTATACATTACTCCATTCAAAAACAGAATAAGCATGCTATTCAAGTGACCACAAAAGTTACACCAAAATAGACCATTTCCTTGTCAATTAAATAAACCTCACCAAAGTTAAAAGATTTGAAATTCTACAGAATGTATCCTTTGACCATAATAAATCACACTGGAAATCAATAACAGAAAGATAACAAGAAACTTTCCAAACATTTGAAAACTAAA
>NW_011888789.1:1099713-1106238 GCF_000151845.1 Pteropus vampyrus | reverse complement strand
CAATATACAAAACAGATATATTTATATATGTAGTGATGCACATATGAAAACTGAAATAATATGTCACAATTGCTTAAAAATAGAAATACTTAGGTGTAAATTTCACAAAATTAGCACACGGTATGTACTAAATACAATAAAATGCTGCTGAAAGAAAGATCTAAATAAGTGGAAAATCATACTGCGTTCATTGATTGGAAGCTTCAACATAGTAAAGCTGTTAAATATCTCTAAATTGATAAAGGTTTAATGCATTTTCTATTAATACCCCAGAAGATATTTTGTATATAGAGACAACATTATTTAAAAATTTTAAAAAAGAGCAAAGGAACTAGAATTGCTAAAACAACTTTGAAAATAACAGAGTGGGAAGAATCATTCTAGATTCATGATTTATTATATAGTTAGAGTAAGAAAGATTGCATATTTAATGAGGGACAGAATCACTTAGATCCATGAAACCAAACAGAATTCATAAATAGCCCACACAAGTATGGCCAGCTGAGAATTTACACAGTTCAAGCATAAAAACATAATGCAAAGATTAAAGAGAAATTAGAGAGCATTTTCAATTTTTGATTATAATAGCTCTCCTTGTGGGTTATAGACTAATTTGTTTTCCTAACACTGATATACTTTTACAACTTAATATATGTTAAAGAAATGTGTATAATAAGGCTCATGGCTGAAATTATTATTTCAGTTGGCCTAATCATGGCAATGTATTTCCATTGATTTTGCACTTGTAATTCTATTATAGATGTAATATGCAGTTTTCTAATTATAAGAGAAAAAAAGTGGGATTGTATGAACAATTTGGAAGTTGTTCTTGTAGTACTTTATTTCTTTTATTTGTCATTATATTCTTTTACCTAATGCTCAAATTCTGGAAATCACTTTTAGATATTATTTTATTATAAAGATTAATCTACATGTATTAAGAAGATCCCAGTAGAAAAATACAGAATCTCATTCAATGATATCTGGTCATTAATTCATGCTACTTCTGAAAATTAGCTTTTTAACAGAGGTGTCTATATCCAGCTTCTTTCTCTTTGGACTCACCTCTGTGTTGTAAAGAAATTACACTTTACTCTGATAACGTAAACAATGTTAAGTAAATAACTTAAAGACATATAGCACATAATTTCAGGTTGACCATTTAAAATACATGTTAACAAAGCATTATATGAATTCTTGCCAAGGCCTTCATTAATCGATTAAGTATGGCTATCTAAAATTTGTTTATTTTCAAAGTATTTGTTTAATAATTGTTTTTAAAAGCTACAAAGGATGTTAAAAACATATGGGAAAACCTGGGTCCTAGTTCTGCTACTGTCACACCTAAATTTTATGCCATTTGGCCAAATTCTTCAAAGCTCATGGCATCATTTACTTCATGATTACACTGAGAATTTAGGACCTATAAAGAGAATTGTTAGACATTTGTTAATATTTAAAATTCTATAATGGATGATAAAACTCTCCTTAGGACAACTTACTGTTTATTAGATCATTTAATTTTAAGTAATTGGAGCTTATTGTCAAGTTCTGTTGATGAAATTTCACTCTTTTATCCCCTCCTTCAATCATTCATGTATGCTTCTTGAATTTATTGAATGCTTTATGCTAAGTTCTAAAAACACTTGTAGTTATTTAGTGTAACATTTGCCAACCTTTGGCTTGTGACTGACTACTTAAGGGTTTCATTAAGATGCTGCAAGCGTTTATTTTATTAAAGATTAAAATAGCCTATGTTTCAAATTCTCTTTTCTTACCAATATGATAATTTTCAAATCTTCTTTGAAAAAATGAAACAATTCAACAACCTCTAAGCATGTTCTGAGTAAGCCCATGTAAAGATTAGTTAGAATCAGATGAGTTTACTCCTGATTCAATTAGTTGATATATGTGGGTCTTATCAGCTAACCAATGTTTACTTCTATATAAGATCATTGATTTCTACGTATTTTTTCTTAACCCAACAACTTACAGAATTCATTCAGTGTGTGCCACATTTTTTCTCTTAATTTTTTTCATGATAGTTTTAATTATTAAGCTGTTGTAATTTGTTTTTATTGTTCATTGTATATTCTTTAATTGTGTTCAAAACTTACATATAGCTCAACCATAAATAAATAAATACTGTACCCCATTAGCTAGAACAGTGTCTGACATCAAATAGATGCTCAACAATCATTTTCCATTGAATGGATACATGAATTAAAGACCTGGAGAATAAACTGCCACTGCCACAGTAGAAAATTAAGTATTTCTATTTAATTATTGCAAAGACGGTAGAGGAAGGATGATTCTTTCAAATGCTCTGCTTAAATAAAGAAGATGTAATCTTCACATTTCTAAAGGTAAATTTAAAGGTTTAGATTCATTCATTCATTCATTCAACAAATCTTTTTTTTTTTTTTTTTTAAGTTTATTATATGTTACACCCTGGTCTAGATGCTGAAGAAAATAAAACAATATTGTCATGAAACTTATCTTAATGAAGAGTCTCTTTGCTAGCAGAAACATTTCTTCCTCTCCTCTCTGAAGATTCTTCAACATCTCTTAAAAAAATAACCTTGCAAGAAGAAAGAAATATTATTCAAACCTCACTCTTGCTGCCTTTCATTTCTCCACACTGAGCCAGATTAGATCATGCTCCGTGGATCAATTACAAAGTCAAACCCAGGAGCAGAAGATTTACATGGAATAACTGTAAAATTGTTCTAATTTCTATTATTTAAAATAACATCAGAAGTATGTCTGTGAGTGGTTTCTGAAAGCTGCACAAAATTTGGTTTGAACATAATTTTAGTTTGATTTGAATTTATGAATATGAGTGCATTTTCCAGATATTCTGCACTCATTGTGCTAGGTCAAGCAGATGGGAATGTTTATAATCACTCTTCTTGATTAGTGGCCACATTTGGATTCAGTAGTAGGTCATGAAAACTAAATTTGAGATGCCAGAAATTCCTGATTATAATGTAGTGAGTAGATTTTAAGAACATATAGAAATAAAAGTTTTGAGTAAATTTATCAGGTGTAAGATATTCACTTACCCAAACAATGCTCTCTGAATGGACCCAGAGGGACCATCATGGTCTTTAAAAAGTGCTTGTAGATTAATTGTTCCCTGTAGAGAGATCTTTCAGTTAAACAAGCTTTCTGATTTCAATTGGAATCTTAGGATTCCCAGGACAGCAAAGTCTGAAAATGTATTTCATAAAATATTATAGGCAAGTTCCATAAATCTTGTTCCTAGACTTCCTGAAATGCAATTGTACTATTTTTCTCAGAGTAAATAGTGCTAGGAAACCAAAACTTCTAGATAGTAACATCACAGGAAATATTTGAATCTGGCTTTGAGCTCAGCATGAAATTGATGCAAACTGAACACCTCTGTGGTCCACTATTTGGAGTGGAGCATACTTTGTCAAACAACATATATATATATTATTTTTTTTTCAGTGAGTCTTTTACTCCTACTTAAAATCGTTTTCCTGGTTTTCAAACATATTTTTGTAGTAGCATTTGGCAGGACTCTCACATCAGCTCTAATCCTTATATGATCATTTGAGCATGAGGGGCCAAACTGAAACAACTTTCTCCCAAAATAATAAACCAAAGTCAATACTACTTCACTTGGGGGAATCACAGAGATTAGTGTCACCATCAAAGACATAAAATATGATTCCATGTTTACCTTCAAGTCAAATCGTTTTGGGAGAAAAACTGTGGTGTAACATTAGTTTTATTAAATGGAAATTTTGAATTCAGAGATTTTACCTAACGTATAACCTTTCTTTACTGGGGCAAATCAATTGTTGATTAACAACAATTAAACTGTCAAGTGTGGGTTTTTTTTTCTCTCTCTCAATCCAATAGTTAGTGAATACCAGAAGCAGAGGTAACAGTATACATTTTTTCTATCACATTGGGTTTCAGTCACCCTTTAGCTCTACGACACAAATTAGAATAAAAGGGCCTTAACTGTCTAACATCCCATAGGGTATTATGGCATAAATTATTTATTTCTCCCTGCTGATTAGACTTAGAGAATATAAGATATGAGGTGTAATACATGTTGTTGAGAATTATTTGGGGCACAAAGTAGGAGATTAAGTCCATACAAACAGATGTCTGTCATTTCCGTGAAATTTCTGTTGGTCTAGTGTTCTAGGGTATGCACAAGAAACATTTTCAAAATAAATGAAGAGACACGCTTCTTTATAGTGCTCTTTAAAGCCACAAAAACCACATTTGGTATACTGATCTAACCATTTTCCCTTGAATAGAAATAAAGCAAGGAAAGATTACTAGATGTTCAAATTGTTGTGCTTTCTCAAACCAAGCAGACACATCAAGGCAGGTTGATAACATTTAAAGTAGTCATAATATTATCTTATTTGAAAGAAATAGTTATTTTTGATGTGGATTTCTTTCTCCTATTTACTGTCAGTCCAAGCATACTTGGGCTTGCTTAATGTCATATACAACACCATGAGAAACCCTAGTGTAGCAATGATTTTATGCAAATAATACACTGTACAATGATATATTTAATATGATGGGTTGAGGTCCAAGGCATTCATTAGTGGGATGAATTCAAATCTAGATTGGTCTGAGATGGTCCTGGATTAGACCAATTTTTGTGGTATACTTATTAATATTATCCTAATTTCTCTCTCAGAATTTTCAGAGGTGTTTCTGTTAGTATGACAAATACTTAAAAAAAATAAAAAAACACCTCCTTCATTGAGCTTATGATACTGCTTATCACATCGGAACAATAATATTAGTACTTTCAATATGAAATGACATATCAAAATTTTAGTAAAAAAGTCAGGTGATAATATATTTAGAGGTTAGCTGACAAAATGTTGGTATGAACTAGCAAGGCACATGGTATTTCCTCTCCTTTAGAAGAGTTAAAATAAATAAATAAAAACAAAATAAGAGAGAAAAACAAAACAAGAGATAGAAAAAGGAATAATATCTTTCACTATTACGGCTAATAATTCACTGGAATTTTTCTTTCTTTCTTTCTTTCTTTTTTTTCTTTTTTTCTCCCCCACCGGGCCTACTGGGATCATCTACTTAGAATTTTTGCTCTTTAAGTGAGAAATATTTCATTGGTATACACATATTGATTCCTTTAATAGGAAGATAAGGTTTTGCTGAACCAGCAGGCAACAGCAAAAGTTATCTTGATGGGTAAGGTGATCAATCTTCACTATCACTGTTAATAAGGATACTGATAACTTAGGTCCAAAGAGAAAATTAGCTGGAATCTAGAGAATTCTCTAGGGCATCTCTAATGATTTCACTAAGGAGGAGAGTCAAACATCAGTGCTCAGATAACTCAAGAATCAAATTTTGGGTATGCTATTTGTTAATAAGCTAACACATTACTTTGAATATATTTCAGAGTAGTCTTTTAAATTCTGGAAGCAAAGTAGATGTCTGTAATTTATTCCTGCTAATCAAATTACTCTTCTGAAAATGATGGTGAAGGTAATGCTGACGACTGATGATTATATATTTCTTACTGTCACAGACACCATTCTAAGCACATTTTACATATAATTAATTTAATCCTACATTCCACGGTAGGTGTTATTATTAATATATGTTTATTAGGATGTGTAAGATGATTTTTATAACTTCCCTAAAATATGTCTGTTTCTGCTAAGTGATAGAATAAGCACTACTATAGAAGTAAAATAGTTAAATTTAAAGACCATAGAAAATTGAAAGTAGATTAGGCTGAAATCTAATTGGTCATTATTGACATTTTTGCCAAAGCCAACCCCATGGAAATCTTCAGGAAAGATGATGCCCTGGCTCTTACTCTTTTCTCTTTATTTGTCAGTAGCTTTTTGATTCTGTAATTTGAACACAGAAATCAAGAAATCTATTGATTGCTAAGCAGATATAAATATCATTAACTTTACATAATAAACTTAGATAAAACTTTTAGTTGATCATTTTAAGATCTTCAGAATAATCCGTTCAATTTATTTGAACTGAAAATGAATATGGACGTATTTGCTAATTTTTCAAAGGTGCAAGAAAAAAGTCAGCTTTTTGAAAATGTAACACTAGCCTTTGGTAATTTGTGTGCATCTATGAACATTGATTTTTATACTGGTCAAGATTTTCCTGAATGAAGGTTTGTGAATAAAAGGCTGGCTTCATATCAGCAAACACTTAAGTTCCAGCAGATGTAACAGCCTTCATTGATTTACCCTGCAAACAGCTAACCAATTTTTCATTCCGATTCTCTGAAATCTAATGTATCCATTTTAGTCTTATTGACAGACAAAGATTTTTCCTTTGGTGAATTCTTCTGTACCATTCTAAATACAATCTAATAGACATACTTTCACAAAAGACTAAAACTATTTTTTTCTTTCCAAAAATTAAAAACAACGGTGATTAGGGAATATTTATGCAAGATTCAGCAGGTCTGCATTTTTACCTAAATTTGGAGACATGGGGAAAAACTTATATTCTATG
>NW_011888789.1:1097928-1099663 GCF_000151845.1 Pteropus vampyrus | reverse complement strand
TTTCAAAGGTGCAAGAAAAAAGTCAGCTTTTTGAAAATGTAACACTAGCCTTTGGTAATTTGTGTGCATCTATGAACATTGATTTTTATACTGGTCAAGATTTTCCTGAATGAAGGTTTGTGAATAAAAGGCTGGCTTCATATCAGCAAACACTTAAGTTCCAGCAGATGTAACAGCCTTCATTGATTTATCCTGCAAACAGCTAACCAATTTTTCATTCCGATTCTCTGAAATCTAATGTATCCATTTTAGTCTTATTGACAAAGATTTTTCCTCTGGTGAATTCTTCTGTACCATTCTAAATACAATCTAATAGACATACTTTCACAAAAGACTAAAACTATTTTTTTCTTTCCAAAAATTAAAAACAACGGTGATTAGGGAATATTTATGCAAGATTCAGCAGGTCTGCATTTTTACCTAAATTTGGAGACATGGGGAAAAACTTATATTCTATGTATATAAAGCAACTTAAATCACTTTATTTTATAAGGTCTTGTCTACATAGCCATAATATTTAGAAAGATCCAAGTGAAAAAATGTAGTGATTTCCTTTAAAAATGTCTGATATCCTAAATGTAAAAAATGTTTCTTATACATATAAATAAATAAGAAATATACTGCCTAAATAAGCCAATATTGAGAGCCTCAAAATTTGTTATTTATTAAAAATTAATTATAGTTTTCTTTTGTCTTTAGCATAAAGAATTTTTTTTCATCCAGGCTTTGTTAGTAATTCACATTAGTACTTCTTAATTTATGTTTCTTAAAAGTTAATATGTCATAAAATATATTTTGATGATACCAAAAAAACCCCCAAATTAGTACAAGTTAATTTTTAACATACACATTGAAATAAGTAGTACTTTAAAACAGTTATCAGATTATACAGTATACTTAACCTAAAATCATTTTATTAATATATTCAGTTTTGACAGTTTTTTAAAAATTAACTTTTAAATAGTCTTGGAAGATTTTTCTTTACAATATCCTGTGATGACAAATCTTTATCCTCACTGGAAGACTGTAAGACTTATTTTTTAAAATAGAAAGAATAATTCAGATGAATTATACTAATTTTGTCAAAAACAAGATATAATGCACATTAATAGGATTGATTATCTTATGTTTGACATAAAATGGTGACTCCAAAAGAGTTTTAAAATACAGGTGACACAGTTGGCAAAGAAATGTTGTTTTACTCTTTCAAGAGTTTCATAATTTGAAGAGGCCAGCTACTTAAATATATACACTTTGGTATACTTATAAATTAATCTTATTACTATAAACTCAAATTTCTCAAAGATAATAAATTATGTGAGAATGATCATTAGTGGAATACTTATCTTCAAACTCCAACTATGTCTCATTGAGAGCACTTATTTAAAATCCAGTTTGTGATTAATAATCCAGAAAACTGGTATATATTTTAGTTAGAATGTCTAGAGGAAAGAATTTTTAATTTTATTAACTTTTGATAAAGTAATACTTCCAACAGGGTCTAGGCAGAAAATAAATAGTTTATGAAAAATTCAGTGACTAAAAATGTTTATAACATTTTTCAGGGATAAGGGAAACCAACAAGGGATGGTAAAGCATTTCAGAGCTTACAACAGTAGTAATAAGAGAACTCTGCTTCAAACAGAGAGTATGGTACTGTTAGATTACATGGCTGCCATAACAAATTGTCACAGAGTGGGTGGCTTAAATAACAGATATTTATTTTCTAATGATT
>NW_011888789.1:1093196-1096711 GCF_000151845.1 Pteropus vampyrus | reverse complement strand
ATACTACAGATTATAATCCAATACTACATTTTCTATTGTGTTGCTCAAATAATTCCATCTTTGGCCATCGCAAATTCTTTTAGGTTGACTGCTGTATCATTCTGATGCATTTCCATTAGTTTGTTTTTGAACACTTCCTTATTTTATAGCATTACATGATGTTCCAGGCTCATCTTGTATTTTTCCTGTCTCAGTTCTAGCATAAGCCATTTCTTAAAGGATCCCTGGTTCCTTTTAAAGAGAATTGTGCAGAGAAACCAGAATCTGGGCTTTGTACATGCACATTATTACAAAGGTCTCACTGTATCTAGGGACTCTCAACATACAGAACTAGCTTTAAATACATACAGGGACAGGGTGACAGAGATATATGTATACACACACATATATGTGTAATGGTTTGTATATATACTTATCTCTATCCTTCTGTTTCCATATGTGTGTGTGTTTGTGTGTATAAATACGAATTCATACTAAAGTCTTCAAGTCTAATTCAGTACAAGGTTCATTTTAGTCTTTTGTCTAGTGGTTTGTAATTTCTTTCTCTGAGAATGAGAAACCTGATTCCTATTTTCTACCATATATTTACTTGTTTTCAACCTAACAATACAGACAAATTATTCTTAATATAGAAATCTATATTATTTTAAAAAACAAAATTACAAACAACAAAACTGTTTAAATACAGTTTTTTTTATTTTTTGTTTCTTTAAAAATCTTTAGCTTCTACTCAAATCTAGAGTTCCTAGTTAAAATAGTTTTGTAAAGTTATTTAGGTCAGCTTGCATTTTCCCCCTGCCATTTTAGTGAGGTTAATCTTAAATTTGTAATAGTTTCAGGTTCACTTGTCACAGTCTTCAGTTCATCCTGGAATCCTCCAATTTTCTAAATAATCTTGTATTTTAATATGCATGCATTAAATCTCACCTAAGTCATATACAGTCCTGTAGATGTTGAAAAAGTCATTGTCTAATGTTTCCACCACAGCAGTATCACAGACAATAGTTTCATTACCTTAAAATATCTCCAGTACCCCGCTTTGTAGCCAACCATTCCAAGATACTTCAACCACTAGCAATAACTTCCTGTGTTCTATCCTTTAGTTTCACAGTTTCTAGAATTTCCTTTGAATTGAATCATACAATAAGTAGCCTTTGAATCTTGTTTGTTTTACCCAGCAAAATGCACATGACTCAACAGCTCTTTTTTTTTTTCTTTTTTTATTACCGAATAGTGTTTCATGGTATAGCCAGTTTATCCATTCATCTCTTAAAAGACATCATTTCTTAAAGAATGCTAATTCTAGGAGCAGCATCTTGTGTCTCGTTTTTGAGGGAGACATACTCCTGATGTGACTTGCCAGCATTAAGAGTTCATGTTACCCAACTAGAGCATTCAGTAGAGAGCATTAACAACTAAGTATAACTTAGTTGTAAAAGTAATGGCTAATCTAAACCTTCTTTACAAAGCTAAAAAAAAATGGCCAATACTAACACACTCAGAAATGACAGAGATAATCAATGATCAAACAAGGAATTTTAAAAACCTATTATAGATAATTTCAATATTATCTAATAGTCAACATGTTCTTCACAATGTAGAAAAAATATGTTTTTTAATAAAATAACCATATTAGAATTTTAGAGATAAAATTGACAATATCTGAAATGAAAATCTCACTGAATAAGATTGATAGCTATTATGGATAAGGCAGAATAAATCAGTGAACTTGCAGATTTAGCAATAGAAACTATTAAATCTTTAGCATAGAGAAAATAAAGGTTTTTTTAAAAGCAAAGCTACAATGATTTTAGGATGATATCAAGCAGTGTGCCATACATGTAGTTGAGGTCCTAGAATTATTAGCAAAAGACAGAGACAGAAAGTAGTATTTCAGTATAGTGACCAAACTCTTCCTGAATATGATTAAACCTGAACCATGAGGTGAAAAAAAAAAAAAATGCCCACAAGCAAGATAAACAGAAAACAAACACAATGTACTGTGTACAATGTACAATGTACTGTGATACATCATAATGATTTTGCTGAAATGAGTTATAAATATTTTTAAAAGCAGCCAGAGAGATCTAAACATATACAAAAGAATAAGGATTACTGAAAACAGGTGACTAGGCAAGTCTTAAAGAAGTTTTCCTTATTATTTATAGATCTTTAAATATAATTGAATGTTTAAAGCAAAAATGATCGTATTTCTAAGGCAGGTTTTATGTTATACATAAATTGAAATTTATGAAAACACTGTGCAAAAGCAAAGGAGAGAAAAAGAAAGCATACTCTGGTAAGGTTCTAATACTATGTATGAAATAATATAGTATCACTTGATGTAGACCACAATTTCTCAATCTCAGCACTATTGACATTTGTGCGAAATAATTCTTTTGAGGGGAGGTAAGGGGATCTCCGCCCTTTGTATTAAAGAATGTTTAGCGAAAGGAAAGAATTACAATGTGCCATGTGGAAACTTTTTATACATATATCAAAACATATCAAATTGCACATTTCAACTACATGCTGTTTATTATATGTTGATTACATCTAATTAAGCTATTAAATATCATATGCACTATTATGACTGCCAGATTTTTATCTTATTGTGAGCTTACTGTTGAATTAAAAATTCACATACCTTACTCTTCCCCTATGATTTCCAAAAGACATCTCTAACTTCACATATACAAAATCTGATACTCACCTTCTAATCTCTATCTTTTGTAGTATTGAACATCTCTATGAATGGTAACTCATTTATCTAGTTTTTTAGCTCAAAATCCTTATAATCATTTTGATACTTTTATTTTCTCAACAAAACACTTAATACATTCACTGCTTGCATCATACTCTACATCATCATCATAATTTGTCCTATCAACCTATTTTAATAGCCTTTTAACTGTCCAAATTGTTTTCATTGTTTTCCCATTCTAACCCATTTTAGTCTAGTCTAGTCTAGTCCAGTCTATTATTCTATTCTATTCTATTCTATTCTATTCTATTCTAGTCTAGTCTAGTCTAGTCTAGTCTAGTCTAGTCTAGTCTAGTCTAGTCTACTCTATTCTATTCTATATTCTACTCTATTCTATTCATTTTATATGGAGAGGGCAGGTCATTTATATAATTGTGTAATATATTTATATAACTATGTCACACTGTCAGCTCCTCCTATATCTTCCAATCATTCTCAGAAGAAAATTCAAAAACCATTTTATTGGCTTTAAGATTCTACATAATCTGGTGACCCTGCTCCGACCTACATTCCTTGTTGACCAGTCTGCTCCGGGCATTTTGGAGAGTGTTCTTTCCTGAAACATCTGCACTCTCATGCTCTTCATGCTGTCTCCTCTATTGAGAAATTTGCATGGTTCACTCCATTCCTTCACTCGGGTCTCTACCCAAAATTCATGTCTTTGGAGAGGTTATCACATCGAAAATAGCACCACCTTGGCATTTTCTCTCACTATTCATTGTTTTCATAATATGTATCATAAATTAAAATT
>NW_011888789.1:1087105-1091193 GCF_000151845.1 Pteropus vampyrus | reverse complement strand
TAAACATGGCAGAGTGTTTAAACATGGCAGAGAGATGTCCCCAGATATCTCCCCTTGAAACAACAATAAGCTGAACATCTAAAACTCAACAAAAAACACCCAAACTGGCACACTAGCACATCTGAGCGTGGGATCTGCGCATATGAGTTACCACAGGTCAGAACCTCGCGTGTCTGGCAGAAACAAAGAAGCTGCCTCTCATAGCCAGAGCTCTCTGTAGGAGGCGGGGGGAGAGAAAGTGGGTGAGTTCCCGGAACAGCCCTGCCTGGGAGTGCTGTGAGCTCCATGTGGCCAGCGGCAGTGCCCAGTCATCAGGGCAGTAGGCAAAAAAACGGGGACAGCAGAAAAGCAGGGACAGCAGAAAAGCAACAGTTGATTTTTACCAGCCTTGGTTGCAAAACCAAGGTTGGGCCATAACCCCCCAGCCCTCAACCCAGAGGGCCTCTCCCCACATACCCTCTGACACCAATCACTGCAGAGCCCTAGGGGAGTCTGAACAAACACTAATGAAACCGTCACTAACACTGGCAAGAACTGAGACTGAGAGTAGCGAGGGTGATAAAACATCAAAAAGGAAAAAAAAAGACATCACTAAGACTTTATATAAAGCAGAGATCTAAGAGGCTTAAACGCCACCTACTGGAAACTAAAAGAAAAACACCTTCTTTGCAATGGGCTAGGGACAACTGTATAATAAATCTTCTTTCTGGAAAAAAAAAAAAAAAGCAGAACACACTTCCATTTATAACCAGGCAGAAAAATAGTCAATTAAACACCATGAACAACCAAGGTGACAAGGCATCTCAGAAAGAAAGAGAAAAATCTCCAGATAATAAGCTTACAGACATAGAAATGTGCAACTTAAATGACAGAGAATTCAGGATGGTACTTCTGAAAAAAACTCAGTGAGGTCCAAAACAAATCATATCAACAATTTCAGGAATTGAAAAAATAACTAAATGAGCAGAATGAGTTCTTTAGCAAGTAGATTGAAACCCTCAAAAAGAACCGAATACACCTTCTGGAGATAAAGAAAACAATGTAAGAGTTGAAAAATAAAATAACACGCTTGAGAAATAGAGTCGACCAAATGGAGGAAAGGATCAGTGATATCAAAGACAGAAATCTAGAAATAAATCAGAAGGAAGAACAGAGAAACCGAAGAATGAAAAATAATGAAAGAGAAATTCAAGAACTAGCTGACACCATCAGGAATGGAAACATAAGAATAATGGGCATTCTCGAAAGGGGAGAAAAGGAGTAGGGATTAGAAAGCATTTTCAGACAAATAGTTGACAAGAATTTCCCAAATCCAAGGAATAAGCTGGAGCGTGGAATTCAAGAAGTCAATAAAACACCCAATTATCTCAACACAAAAAGGCCTTCGCCATGACACATTGTATTAATTATAAAAAATCAATGACAAAGACAGAATTCTCAGGGTAGCCAGGGAAAAGAAGACAGTAAACTATAAAGGAAAACCCATTATATTATTGTCAGACTTCTCAGCACAGATCTTATAAGCCAGAAAGAAATAGAACCAAATATTGAAACTATTAAACGAAAGGAACTACCAGCCTAGAATAATGTATCCAGCTAAGCTCTCCTTTAGATATGAAGGAGAAATAAAGATCTTTCCAGACATACAAAAATTGAGGGAATTCTCCACTACAAAGCCTGCGCTGCAGGAAATTCTAAAAGAGATCAGCTCACCTAAAAAGAAATGACAAAAAATTTTAAAAAATGCATAATTAGGAGTAAGGTAACTAGCAGACTGATAAAAGCAGAGGAGTACATCACTTACTAGAAACAGGGCATTATATGCTTAAAATTAGAAGAGATTTGCTATAGCAAGATAGTAATGAATATTCTGCATACATAGGGATACATTGAGACAACAATGACTGAAAAGGGGAGGATTCCAAAAATCCAAATTTGCAAAAGAGAATGGAGATAAGGCATGTGCAGAAGAAAAAGGACGACGATATATATGATATATATATATATATATATATATATATATATATATATATATATATATCACTATCCTTTGTGATATATATATATATCACTATATATATATATATATATATATATATATATATATATATATATATATATATCACTATCCTTTGCATATTCATAATGGTAACCACACACCAAAGATTCAGAACTGAAGTATATAACATATAAAACAATAAGGTCCAGAGAAAAAAAAAAAAAAAACACAAAAGCCAACCGAAATAAAGAAAACAGAAACACAAGGACAAGGAAGCAATGGAAACACCAAGCTACCAGAAAGCAAAAGATAAAATGGCTATAAAAAGACTTCATATTTCAATTATCACCCTAAATTAAATGGACTGAACTCACCAATAAAAAGGCACAGAGCTGCAGAAGGATCAAAAAAGAAAACCCAAACATATGCTGCCTCCAGGAGACACATCTCAGTTCCAGAGACAAATGTAGACTCAAGTGAAAGGTGGACAATGATATTTCAAGCAAATGGCATTCAGAGAAAAGCAGGAGTAGTGGTACTAATATCAGACGAAACAGACTTCAAAATAAAAAGATAAAGAAAGATACTGAGAGACACTTCATAATGATAAAGGGAATCATGCACCAAGAAGACATAACACATTAATATTTATGTTCCCAATCAGGGAGCCCTAAAATATATAAATCAATTACTAAGAGAATGAGAAGGACAAACAGAACAAAACACTATCATAGTAGGGAACTCATTCCAATCTCCAGCTCATTCCTTTGATTATCCACTGTCAGATATGGACAGATCAACCAAACAAAAAGTCAATAAGGAAATAACATCCTTAAATGATACATTAGACCAACTGAACATAATTGACATTTACAGAGTCTTCCATCCCCAAACAGCTGCTTATACATTCTTCTCTAGTGCACATGGAACATTCTCAAGAATCGACCACGTACTGAAACACAGAGATAGCCTCAACAAATATAAGAGGGCTGGAATCATACCAACTATATTCTCTGATCATAATACTTTGAAACTAGAGATCAAATGCAGAAAGAAATCAGAAAGAACTGCAAATACATGGAGATTAAACAACATGCTACTACTGAAGAATAACTGAGTCAGAGAAGAAATAAAAAGAAGATTCAGAGATACATAGAAATGAATGATAATGATAGTACAATATATCAAAACTTTGGGGAAATGGCAAAAGAGGTCATAAGAAGAAAGTTCATATCATTACAGGCCTATCTCCAAAAACAAGAACAAGCCCAAATAAACAACCTAATGCTTCATCTTAAAAAGCTATAAAAGGAAGAACAAATGAAGCCTAAAGTCAGCAGAAAGAAAAAAAAATCATCAAAATTATAGCAGAAATAAATGAAATTGAAAACAAAGAACAATAGCAAAAATAAATGCAACAAACAGTTGGTTCTTTGAGAAGATCAATAAAATTGACAAACCCCTGGATAGACTCACTAAAGAAAAAAGAGAAAGAACACAAATAAACAAAATCAGGAATGAATGAGGGGAAATTATGACAGACACTGCAGAAATACAAAGTACCATACAAGAATACTATGAAAAAGTACATGACAACAAATTTAATAACCTAGGAGAAATGGACCAATATTTAGAAAAATACAACCTTCCTAGACTGTATCAGGAAGAGCTGGAAAATCTAAATCGACTGATTAGCAGTATGGAAATTGAAACAATCATCAAAAACCTACAAAAAGTAAAAGTCCAGGACCAGATGGTTTCACCACTGAATTCTACCAAACATTCAAAGATTTCATACCTATTCTCCTGAAACTCTTCCAAAAAATCGAAAAAGAGGCAATACTTCCCAATTCATTTGATGAAGCCAATATTTCCTTGATACCAAAACCTGGTAAAGATAACACAAAAAAAAGAAAACTATGGACTAAACTCTCTCATGAACACAGATGCAAAAATTCTAAATAAGATACTAGTGAAGTGAACACAGCAACATATTAAAAAGATTATACACCACGATCTAGTGGGCTTCATCCCAGGGGCACAGGGATGGTTCAACATACACAAATCGATTAATGTGATGTATCACATA
>NW_011888789.1:1086588-1087055 GCF_000151845.1 Pteropus vampyrus | reverse complement strand
TCTAGTGGGCTTCATCCCAGGGGCACAGGGATGGTTCAACATACACAAATCGATTAATGTGATGTATCACATAAAAAAATTAAAAAATAAGAATCATATGATCATATCAATAGATGCTGAAAAAGCCTTCGACAAGATAAAGCATCCATTTATAACAAAATCAGTATAAAAGAAAAATACCTTAATATAATAAAGACCAAATATGACAAGCCCTCAGCCAACGTTATACTTAATAATGAAAAGCTAAAACCTTCCAAGATCAGGAACAAGGCAAAGCTGTCCATTATCGCCACTGTTATTCAATATAACATTGGATGTCCTAGTGAGTGCAGTCAAGCAAGAGAAAGATATCAAAGGCATCCAAATAGGAAGCAAAGAAGTTAAACTGTCAGTATTTGCAAATGACATGATTCTCTATATAGAAAACCCTAAAGACTCCACAAGAACACTACTAGAAACAATAAGCA
>NW_011888789.1:1086195-1086538 GCF_000151845.1 Pteropus vampyrus | reverse complement strand
GTCAGTATTTGCAAATGACATGATTCTCTATATAGAAAACCCTAAAGACTCCACAAGAACACTACTAGAAACAATAAGCAAATACAGTAAAGTTTTTCGATACAAAATCAATGTTCAAAAATTCATAGCATTCTTATACTCTAATAAAAAAGTGGAAAAAGAAGTGGAAAAAATAATTCCTTTTGTGACTGCAACAAAAAGAATAAAACACCTAGGAATAAATCTAATGAAACATGTGAAGGACCTAGATAATGAAAACTATAAGACTCTATTAAAAGAAATAGAAGAAGATACAAAGAAATAGAAAGATTTCTATGTTCTTGGATTGGAAGAATCAACATAG
>NW_011888789.1:1085390-1086145 GCF_000151845.1 Pteropus vampyrus | reverse complement strand
TTCTATGTTCTTGGATTGGAAGAATCAACATAGTTAAAATGACCATATTAACTAAAGCATTATACAGATTTAATGCAATCCCCATCAAAATCCCATTGGCAGTTTTTAAAGAAGTGGAACAAAAAATCATCAGATTTGTATGGAAGCACAAAAGACCCCAAAATGCCAAAGCCACCCTGAGAAAAAAGAACAAGGCTGGAGGCATCACTCTGCCCGACTTGAAATTATACTACAGAGTCAGTAATCAAACATCATAATTTTGGCATCAAAACAGACACACAAACCATTGGAACAGGATCGAGAGTTCAGAAGTAGATCCATATTTATATGAATAAATAGTTTTTGACAAAAAAAGCCAAAAACATACAGTGGAGAAAGGAAAGCCTCTTTAATAAATGGTGCTGGAAAAATTGGAAGGCCACCTGCAAAAGAATGAAACTAGACTGTTGTCAATCTCCACACTCCAAAATTAAATCAAAATGGATTAGGGACCTAAATATAAGACCTGAAACAATAAAACACAAAGAAGAAAACAAAGGAACTAAACTCAAGGACCTTGGACTTAAAGAAGATTTTATGAATTTGACCTCAAAGGCAAGGGAAGTAAAAGCAAAAATAAATGAATGGGACTACATCAAACTAAAAAGCCTCTGCACAGCAAAAGAAACCATCAACAAGATAAAGAGACAACCATCTTGATGGGAAAATATTTTTGCAAGCAACGCCTCTGATAAGGGCCTAATACCCAAAGTATA
>NW_011888789.1:1084883-1085340 GCF_000151845.1 Pteropus vampyrus | reverse complement strand
AGAAATCATAAGACTCAATAACAACAAAAAACAAACGATCCAATCAAAAAATGGGCAGAGGACCTGAACAGATGCTTCTCCCTAGAGGACATACACATAGCCAACAAATACTTGAAAAACTGCTTAACATCACTAGTTATTAGGAAAATGCAAATCAAAACCACAATGAGATACCATCTCACACCTGTTAGAATAACTATAATCAACAGTACAAGTATTAATAAATGTTGGAGAGCACGTGGAGAAATAGAAAACCTCATACACTGCTCGTGGGACTGCAAATTGGTACAGTCACTCTGAAAAACAGTATGGAGTTTCCTTAAAAAACTAAGAATTGATTTACCATATGATCCAGCAATCCCTCTACTGGGTATTTACCCCAAAGACTTGAAAACTCATATTCGAAAAGATATTTGCACACCGATGTTCATAGTAGCATTAATCACAGTGGCCAGGA
>NW_011888789.1:1079739-1084708 GCF_000151845.1 Pteropus vampyrus | reverse complement strand
TTGTTTTCTCTGGTTATTCACTGAAATATTATGTGACCTTCTAGAATTCTGATGGGGGAAAATGTCTTCATTAATGGGGTGTTTTTTCTTTTTTGCTTCTTTTGTAAGTGGCCTAGTCAGGTGTCCTCTGTATCTAAGTGCTCGAAAGAGCTCTAGGCTAGGAATGACATCTAAGTTAAAATTGTTCCAAAGAACAGAAAAACACTTTGGCCTCAGAATTGATTTTGAAAATATAGTGATAATATATTCTTCCTAGTTTTCAATGCTTGGCTATGAATGTTATTATTAATTATGAGTTAAAATATAATTGGAATAAAAACATAATTTTTAAATAAATATATTAGGCATAAATATTGTCAAGCTAGCAGACAGTAGATCTGGCTTTTAAATCTGTAAATAAAAAATGTAGGCAATTAGGCCTGTAGTTTCCTCATCTATGAAAGATTATAGAGATAGTTTCTAAAGACCCATTATTATATTCTTAATACTATAAAGAAGTTGCCATCTGATGAACCGCTTTTTAGTGAGTTGAGGTACAAGTGAGATTATCGGTTTCAAATTTAAATAGAGGACAGCATAGAGGAAACATGTGGGAAACATAGGAGAACATCAAATGATATAAGATATTTTAGCCGATGGAGTGGGGAAGTAAATTTGATAGAGAAACATAGTTAGATTTGAGATTATTATTGAGGCCTAATTTTAAGCATGAAATGATTTGAAGTGAAATTGGCAAATTATTTTTTGTAATTTTATCCAGGTATGTCCAATTCCTTAAATGGCCACTATTTGTTCCTTTGTGAAAGAGCATCATATTTAATGTAGCCTAAAGGTCGTCTGTGAACTGTCCCCCGCCAACCACTTCTACTTCACTTTAACCATGCCATTACTTATAAGTAGAAATGATGTTCGATAAAAAATGTAGCTAGTTCCACTCTCGACAGAAAAGATCATGTAAATGCTCTTCTTCAACACAAGCACAGTATTCTCAACAGAAGGGCTTCTTGAATAGTCCCAGTTTGCTACACAGAATAATAAAAAGACAGGTACAGAAGCATCACTATATAATAAAATTTAAATTTTTTACTTCTTTACAAAAGCAATTGTGAAGTGAAACAAGCATTTTTACTTTCTGCAAGTGAATGACAGTGAAGAATACAATGCCCACTAATCCAATTTGGTGACTTGTCTTCGATTTGTGCAGAAGTATCAGTGGTATTTCCCACCATTTTATTATCAGTGCAAATCCCAACATAGTAAAACATCATTGTTTTGACCGCACAAATGTCCTGAAAGGGTCCACAGACAGCACTGAGAAATCCTGCACTAGAAGAATTTTCATGTTTTCTTTGTTTATATTACTCTATTTTAACTTCTCAATCCACCTAGAAAATCTCAACACATTTTCAAATATAAACTTATAAAATCTCTTGCTATAAATAATTTCCGACACACCTGGTACCATCTTCCTAGTATCATATACTTTCCTTTGAGATTTTTGTAATAGTCGGAATTTCTCATTAATTGATTTCCTATTCGAATTTTTCATCTTCTAAGAGATCACAGATCAAAACAGCAAATAACTGCAGCCCCAAAGAGCTCAAGCATAAAATCATTGAATTGGACAGTTTAAAGATAAAGGTAGCAGACAGAATAATACCTAAGTGAAAAGTGCATGATACTCTGCCAAAAGACATCCAAACCCTTCCTCCTCGGGGCATGAAGACCTGTTGAAAATCAATCACAATATATCTTGGAGACAAATTCCTACCCTAGGACTCCAGTGCTTCAGTGTAAAATAACCATAAAAACATAGACATGTCCCAAGAAACTGAAGCAGTAGTTAAAGTATTAGATTACCAGTTTTCCAAGCCAGAATTAGAGGCTCCTCATCACTTCCCACCTCTATTTAGCTATTCTGAAAATGTAGCTTTTGCCTCTTGTATCTCTTCACTCCCAGTACTGGTTTCTATATTACTTAGGATTCTTGGCTGCATGAGACAAGAACCCAACTAGAATTATTTCAGTTTAGAACTATATGGTTCCCTGCGAGACTGGCTGCATTTGCCAGAAGTTCACTGTTTTTGTCAGGTAGCCTTCCAGTACAACTAGTCTAACTTGCCCATCAGGCCTAAGAAAGCTGATGGCTCCCCATGTTACTAGTCAGCCCTAGGATATTCTAAGATACTGCACCTTGCCTTGTTGATTTCCCTAAACCCTGCCCACATCACGATAAACAGTTGTTTTATTAAATTCTATTCAGTTATCCAGTTAACAGTGCTATCTCTTTCCCTCTGTGACCCAGACTCATACATATTCCCTGGAGTCCTTTCTGACCCCCCCAAAAAAAACAAACAAAAAGTTCCCAGGAGGTATTCTTAATCACAGTTCCTTGCATATAATGAATGCTCAATAGTGTTTATTAGATTAAATCATAAAATAGTATCATCAATAATAAAACTAACTTCCAGTTATTCCAACTACAGGTAAGTAGATAATTTCCCCTGAATTTCAGAATTTTGGGTTAAAATCTGCAAGATTTTAAAAACAATCTCATTTTAAGTTGATATGTCATCCATTTCTTACTAGATTCACTGTCTGCAACCTTAGCTGCGTAACAAAAAGTTTTATGCCTGGAGTATTTTTATAGTAATTCCTGGGCCAATTTACCAAATTTCTGATTAAATTAATCTGAAGTAGATCCCAGGCACCAGCAACTTTAAAATCTGCTTATTTTGTTAACATATTTTAATGCTTACATAATTGAAACAAAGATGATATTTTAATGCCTACGTAATTGAAATAAAGATGATATTTTTAAAATATAAGATACTAACAGTGCCTAAGAACCTTTTTAGCTTTGTAAGTAAGGTTAGGAGAAAGAGGACAAAAACATTTGCTATGTCACATATTTGTTCCTGAGTTTCCTCAATTACATAACAGGCTAGTATATTGACTTTATAATCACTCTTCTAGCTTTATAAGCAACATTAGAAATAAAGGAGATCTAACTCTATCAAAACTGCGTTGTCACTTTGATCCTATATTTACTCTTCTGTAAAATGACACAATAACTAAATAATCCCCAAGAATTCAGAACTCTTTAGCTTAGGTAACATTAAGTCCAAATTGGAGCTAACTACAAACAAAGAATATTTTTAAAATATATGCTGCTGTGTATCTGGAATTTTATAGCAAAATATATGAATAATCAAGTGAATTAAAGGCTTTCTGAGATGAATATCAATTTTGAAAATTAATCTACAAATCAGTAGAAAATTTATATGTAATAAATGCAAAATATGGTCAATGTCTGCTATTTAAAAAAATCACGTGCTAATATTTATGAGGTGAATTCTACAAAACATGTTTAAAACCATGGTGATAACTGCATAAAAGACACCAAACATTCAATACAGCTACTCCAACACATATTCCCAAATAATAAAACAATAAAAAATAACAATTAGAAAGCAATCTCATTTATGAATATTAGTTAAAATTTTAAAATAAATTTTATCATATGGATCAAGCCATATATGAATTAATGTTTATAATCAATGACATATAAATGAGCACAAAACAATTCATCATCGAGGAAGCTGTTCATTTAATTCTCTCTATAAATTAAATAAATTAAATAAAAAAGAAACATAAAATTAAATAAAAAAGAAACATAAGATGGGAACAGCTCTCAAACATTTGAGAAAATTTAACGCCATGCTTGAATTTTAAATGAAATAAGCATACATACAAACACAAACTCCTCAACCTTTTCAATTATGTACACTGGAAATTTTCAGAAAGCATTGTACAATGGTAAAACAAGTGTTCTCACTTAAAAAATTTTAGAGAAAAATGTTTATTATTACTGCTAATGTTAACATTTAGTACTCAATGTAGTAAGACAGGACAATCTTTTAAGTTATAGATATTAAAAAGTAATCATTAAAGATAGTATACTAAATACTTAGGAAATTCAAGAAAACCAACTGAAAAAATACCAGAACTAATAAAATTGATGCTTAATATGCCATCACATTAGAAAATCAGCTGATACAAGTCAAGAATTTCTTAAACATCTATGTCAATAACTTAAAAAATGAATATAGAAAAAATACATGCAAAGGTTAACAAAAATAAAAAACACATAATTCATATATCTACCATTGATGAAGACAAAGAAAAACGTGTCCTCATGTAATGTTAAAATAAGTATAAATTGTGGATATTCCGTGGAAGGCAATTTTTAACAATATTTATAAAATTCTAAAATGGGCCTACTTAATGACAAATTTATTAATTTTACATAAATTAATCTTAAAGAATTAGTCATTGATAAAATGAATAGAAAATGATAAGCCACTAATAGGAAAAATACGCAAAGGATACAAATAATTTGATAGTAAAATATTTTCAAATTATCAGTAATTATATATAAAAAGATAATTAACTTCAATAAATTAAATTATTGCAAGGAAATATAGTTTAAATTTGCATATTTTTTGCATTAGTACAAATTTGGAATCAAACATAGAGTTCACAGTAAAGAACTGGTTAAATAGAGCACAAAAACATATAAAATGCTGTATGACGAATATATTAAAAAGAATAAAGTTGATCTCTATTTCTGCTATACACTTATCTATAGAGTATCTTTTATTTAAAGCATAATCATAAAGTGTGTACATTGTTTTTGTTGGACGTAGTCTAGAAATCAGTCATTATGTAAGGAGAGAGATCTGGATTAAGAGCTTTACCTTTTCATTTAAATACATTTTGATCTTTTTTTTTAACTTTTAATAAAAAATGAATACCTGGACAGAAATTGTTTTACTTTTCAATTTTTTCATAACAAATTACCATGAGTCTATACCTGCAAAATCTTTCAGAGGTAACAGAATAAGCTAGTTAAAGTTTGACTGAATAATAACTGGGAGGTGTGTATATACCAGAGAACAGAAATCTT
>NW_011888789.1:1074297-1078219 GCF_000151845.1 Pteropus vampyrus | reverse complement strand
TATAAATAATGCCTACTTAAGTGCTTAGAGACAAATTTGATGAATATTTCCTTTTTTATTTTTCAGTTTTGTTGACAGATATCTATGTACTATGGGATAGAAGTCCAATCAAATATATCATAATTAAATTTTATATTTTTATTTAACATCTAATTAATCAATCACCACATTGAGTATGAGAGAAGTGAAATAGACTTTGCCTCTCTGAATAGGACCTTGGATAAAGGATCCCTGCTCTAGGCATTTCTTTCCTATCCTAGCCTTGAAACTCTCAAATGCTTCATCATCTTCTTATTCATATTATGGTTTACATAATTTGTTTACATATCTGTCACTATCACTGGGTAGTGAGTTCCGAAGACTGAGTTCTGTCTCATACCTTATAGTATAATCACAGTTTATAGTCTCTCTGGCAAATTGTCGCTCAATATATGCTTGCTGGCTATACTGGTGTACCTGCTCTCAAATATAAAACATTCTCGCATTACTGAAGTCTCTCGGTGAAACTCCTGAACCCATATTTAGGAAGTCTAATATGGCATCTTATTATAGTAATCTAATATAGTGGCATCAACACTTTACAAATGAAATAGTGGATGAATGGATGACTTTTCTGGTAAGACCATGTTATTTACTGCTTGTGACTTTAAGTAACCTTCTGTTTTGTTTTTCTTTTTGTTTTTAAGATCATAGTATATTAACAGTAGTGTGTGTAATATCACTAATTGTCTTCTGGAAATCTTTCAAAACACTCAGTGCATTTTAATGGTATATTTCAAAATAACGAAAGAGAACCCTAAATAATGATTCAAGTTTCAAAATTTATCTTTTCCCCAACAAGAAAGAGGAGTTAAGAGACCTGGCTGCATAGTTTGTTCTTCTCTTTCATTAGCGAAATAAGAAGACAATAGAATATTATCTAGTGCTCAGACTAACAGGGAAATATAGACTGTCAATTGCTTCTAAAACTGAACACTTTGGTTTCAACTAGATTAAGAAATGTTATCATTTGTCAAAAATTATAGAGAAATCAATTTTATATTACAAACTTCAATGGTTTAAAAACTAAAGGTGAACATTATCTTATGATGTTTATAGGAAATGTGTAATTGTATATAAATCTTTTTTTTTTTTTTCAACATGCTGTGGCAAAAGGAACTGTAGTATAGCACAAAACTTTTGGCTGTTTTATTTTCTATGGTCATACTTAAAATAAAGATACTAGGTTATGTATTCTTCATTGTTTAAAAAGAATAGTTTCTGTTGGTGGGGGCAGAATCTAACATTCTAGGAAATGAAGGATTTAATTTTAATTCTAAACTTTATTTTACTTATTGTGATGGGGTAGGGAAAAATTTGTATTACTTCAGAGCTGTGAAGTGAAATTTAAAAATTTTATATTTTTAAGCAGATTCTGTCCTAGCAGGTAGCCCCTGCCATTGTAAAATAAAGTTATTATTTTATAGTGGTTGTGTTACAGACAAATTAACATTAACTTTAGAACTTACTAAAACTAATATTAGGCAACAATCTTGGGTGAAACACTTAATAACTATTAACTTTTGTTTTTTCTTATTTAAAACTGTCAATAATAATACCAGTATCTATTTCAGGTGGTTGTTAATGAGTATTTGATGAGCTAATATTTGTAAAAATGTCGAACATACTGCTCATAAATAGCAAAACCTATTTATGTTAGATATTTACGGTAGATATTATAATGACTGACCCAGGAATTAATATTCTATTTTAGTAAAATATATTTATAGAACATGCAAATTATAGA
Organism: Pteropus vampyrus; assembly: GCF_000151845.1. NCBI lineage: Eukaryota > Metazoa > Chordata > Mammalia > Chiroptera > Pteropodidae > Pteropus > Pteropus vampyrus. The sequence goes on along the minus strand of NW_011888789.1, from coordinate 1,076,433 downwards.
TAAGGTAAATTCTGATTATATTAACAATAATTGCTCATGAAATAACCCAAAATCAACATAAACTCTCAAGCACACATATGAACACTCAGTAAAGGAGATTATCACTTGGTTATTAAATTTAAGTGATTTTTATTAGTCATCTAAGTTTTCCAAAATTCTATAATGCCTTTTATTGATTTATAAATAGAAAAAAAAAACATTTTCCATAATTACAAAACTTAAATGTCCATATTTTAAAATAAAATAACCTTGGAAATTTTATCAGAAAAAGGTACATATTTAGATTTGACAATATATCTAAACTTAATGTCTAATAAGCAGTTTGATGTCAAGTTTCTGGCTAGAAATCTGTATGATTTTTCAGTCCCAGCCATAGGCTATGACAAAGGCCTTATCTGGCCAGCTTCACAGGGTAAAGACACCCTCCCCACACCTGAGTCAGGGCACAGCCAGTCTCTGGAGGGAGGTCAGTCAATAACTCAGACCTCCTGTGCTAACCATGTTCTTATCCATAGCTACATTCCTAACCCAGGGGCTTTCTTTAGAGGTCTCTTTATCTGAAGTCTTTGGCTAAGGCCTTTTTGGACATGTCTGCAGAGATCTCCTTATGGGGCAAGTGGAGGAACCTTGAACACATACCTCCACTCTGACTCCATACTCGAGAGCCACTTACCCTTTCCAGTATCGGTCCATGGGGAAAGTGTAACAGGTTGGGTTAGAGGGTTGATGCTGTCTCCAGTTTAGCCTCTTGCTTACTTTATCACAGGATAGCAGGTCCTCCAACAACCTTGTTTCATTCAACATAGTTTTGTTATAATGTGGATGAGATGCCATAGGAACTTAATTCTTGTTTATATTAACCATCTTATAGCAAAATTGGTTTCCTTCTACCTCATTTCATGTAAAGTTCCATGTAAAGTATGTCCTATGGTCAGCACAAAAACTAGGACTGCATCAGGACGTTTAGTCAGGACTTACTATAAGTGATTAAAAATTTGATTGTTCTTTAATTTTGGCTTGTGATCTTAATCAACCACTCCAATACCTGGCAGCTTAGCAATCTCCAGCTCAACTGAGCTCTTGATAAATATAATGAATCTATTTGATTTTCACTTTAATTTACTCTTATAGTCTTCTCTACACTGAAGTTGTTAAATAATAAAAGAATCACAAGGAAAACAGTTAGAAAATAACTTTATAATAAAAAGATAAGCAAGAATTGAAATTCTCACTGTCTCTTCAATCATTAATTGTTGACTTTTGATGTGAGAGGCACTCTTAGGTAGAAAGAGGTAGGAAAAATGAGAGGTCCTAATTTTTCAAAAAATCACTTTCTATAGGGGAAGGAACCCTGATCCACACACATATGAAATATAATACAAATATATAAAGAAACCAGTAGATGGGAAACAGACAGAGAGATTTAGTTTGTGACACTGTATGCTAGGAATTGCTTCTCAAAGGAACTGACATTAGACTTGGGGAATAAAACCAGTAACAAGGTAGAAAAAGTAAACAAAGGAATTTTTTGGTTGAAAGCAGAATACAAATTTTAAAAAACAGTGAGAACACATATATGTATATAAATATAACCTTCTTCCCTTTTGTTTTCTCTCCTCTTTCTTCTTTCCTTCCTTCCTTCCTTCCTTCTTGCCTTCCTTTGTTCTGTACTACCATTTCCTTTATGAAATTCCTAATTGTTGCTATCCTTGTCATGGGTTTTAAAGCCAAAACATCGGACAAAACAAATTAAACCCCTGCTTTCAAGAGTTATATATACTATTACAAATATATTTATAGATATGTATATAGTGTATATGTGTACTTATATATTTGTTTATACATGCACAAGTATATACGTATATATCCATATACATATACAATGATATACACATAAGACTAGATACATATACATATGAATACACATATATAAAGGCTATACACATATAATCTTTAAGTAGAAAATAGTTCAGCAGAGACTAAAATTAAAAAAAAAAAACTATGTCTGAGATAATCGTTCTAGAATAAGGGGACAGAAAATCAGTGGTTTTGAGACAGGAACATCCTTTGCTACATTTAAGCAATGACAGCAGTATTGTTGGAGTACCATGGAGTAGGAGGAGATTTCAAAGCATA
>NW_011888789.1:1069914-1074247 GCF_000151845.1 Pteropus vampyrus | reverse complement strand
TTCTCACTGTCTCTTCAATCATTAATTGTTGACTTTTGATGTGAGAGGCACTCTTAGGTAGAAAGAGGTAGGAAAAATGAGAGGTCCTAATTTTTCAAAAAATCACTTTCTATAGGGGAAGGAACCCTGATCCACACACATATGAAATATAATACAAATATATAAAGAAACCAGTAGATGGGAAACAGACAGAGAGATTTAGTTTGTGACACTGTATGCTAGGAATTGCTTCTCAAAGGAACTGACATTAGACTTGGGGAATAAAACCAGTAACAAGGTAGAAAAAGTAAACAAAGGAATTTTTTGGTTGAAAGCAGAATACAAATTTTAAAAAACAGTGAGAACACATATATGTATATAAATATAACCTTCTTCCCTTTTGTTTTCTCTCCTCTTTCTTCTTTCCTTCCTTCCTTCCTTCCTTCCTTCCTTCCTTTGTTCTGTACTACCATTTCCTTTATGAAATTCCTAATTGTTGCTATCCTTGTCATGGGTTTTAAAGCCAAAACATCGGACAAAACAAATTAAACCCCTGCTTTCAAGAGTTATATATACTATTACAAATATATTTATAGATATGTATATAGTGTATATGTGTACTTATATATTTGTTTAGACATGCACAAGTATATATGTATATATGCATATACATATACAATGATATACACATAAGACTAGATACATATACATATGAATACACATATATAAAGGCTATACACATATAATCTTTAAGTAGAAAATAGTTCAGCAGAGACTAAAATTAAAAAAAAAAACTATGTCTGAGATAATCGTTCTAGAATAAGGGGACAGAAAATCAGTGGTTTTGAGACAGGAACATCCTTTGCTACATTTAAGCAATGACAGCAGTATTGTTGGAGTACCATGGAGTAGGAGGAGATTTCAAAGCATATATTAGAGAGCAAAGCAAAATAAGGCCTTAAATATAAGAATAAGAATTTTAGGGTTGAGTTTTATTTTGATTGGACTTTCATGTTTTGAAGAAGCACATCAAAATGGCATCTGTGAGGGTCATTAACTGATGAAAGAAAAAGTATCTAATTTTCTTGTATTAAATTTAGTGTGTTTTCATACCAGGTGCTTAATGAATATTTTTGATTTGGTAAATCAAGATTATTTTCTTATAATGAGCTTCCTATAATTTTATATATTTGATAGTTACATAATATACCTAAAATATTTAATTTATCTTTATCACACATAATAGCTTAAAATGAGATTTAATTAACTTTATATAAACATGTTAAATGGATCTCAAGATAAGATGGGGTCAAATGTGAATAGAAAGAAAGCTTGACAAAAAATAACATATAAGAAAATAGCTGATTTATTATACTTTGTCAATCATGCTGTTTTATATAAATTCCTCCATTTAACCCTGATGTCTATGAAATAAGCATAATTATTATCCCCATTTTGCGGAAAAAGATTCTGGAAGTCTGAGTCGCTATAAGATACTATAGTTAAAAAATGATTACCAAAGAATTGTCTTGATCCTGTCATTCAGCCTCTAGTGTAATCTCCTAACAAGTTTTTCAATAATACTGAGGATAGTACTGCCTCATCCTCTATGATAAAAGCCACAGAATACATGTGAATAAGTAAAAACTCAATTATTTTACAATATACTTTACAAACTGTGGAAAATTCACACAAGGGAACCAGCTGAGGAGAGAGAAAAAAAATATTTTGTATATTTTTAAATTCTAAACTTTCTTAAGGTCACTGCCTTTGAAAAATTCCATGCTATTCCATTTAAAATGAGATATACATTTGATAGAGCATTATGACAAAGCAATATTTTTACTTCAAATTCTTATCTTTCATTGGTTCAAATTAAAATCTCATTTTTATCTTTAAAATAAGGTCATTATAAAGTCAAAATTTGAATGGAAAATGCATGCATTTAAAGTTTTACAATAGCTAATATCTATTGGTTGTTTCTACAGAAAAATGACACTAATTTTCTTCTATCAGAGAATTTATTTTTGTTAATAATTTCTAAATTTCTTTTGAAATAATATACATTGCAAGATTATGGTTTTGTTCTATTTAGAGGTCTTGTGCATGCAGTAGTTACTTTCAGATGCTCAACCTAAATTACTTGGTAAACTGTATACTGGAAAATTAAAAATTGCTTCTGTCTGCATCATTCAGAAATTTCAAAGCCATTAACAGATGCACAATACCAAGGTATATTGCACCGCATGCTCTGGGCTGTTAAGAGAAGTTGATGCCAGTGCATTTTTAAAAAAATGTAACCAGAGTGAAGTTCTTTGAGGATAAATATCATTTTGTGGCCTTTTGCTGTAGTGGAGTTCACTCATAAAGACAGTACAATCTCCATTAATTTCTCAACACTGAACAATAACAGAAAATAATAAATTTAAATATTTAAAAATATGGAATGTCAGACTTTATATTTCTAGATATTATTGCTTAACTTTGCATTCTGGGGTAGTTCGTCAAAGTGTTAAAGACTTCAAACACATAAAAAGTAATGGTACGCTCTAACTAGAGTCTCAGTGATACTATATAATGTAAATTACATTGAAAAGAAAAAATAAAAAGGATAAGTACATTTACAGACTAATAATGGAAGAAGTAGAATGTCATCAAACACTAGTAATAAGTTCCAATATTATAGATAAAGGAAAACAACAACAAAAAATTTACCGAAGAATTTATCATGGAAAAGATCCACCAAACAACAAGGTGATATTAAACAATAATTTGAAACAGAGATTGCATTAATATAAATATATTTTACATTAGGAAGTGAGAACAATTTTTCAAGCTATTTTAGCTTAAATATAGCAACCATTAAGCCAAGCTCTTTCTCATCTAAACTTATTCTCGTATTCTAAGATCATTCTGCTGTTTGCTTAGTTAGGATTCCTTATGTACTCACATAAAATTCTATGTTTCTACTTTATAATATTTGTTACAATTGTATTTAATATTATTTGTGCAAATATTTGTCTAATATTTGTCTTGCATGCTAAGCTATATGCTCAGTGTGAACAGGGACCATGTTTCTAGTTCATAACTGTATCCTTGATAACCGACACATAACAAGGTAAAACATATTTGTTGAATAAAGTGTTCTAGATAAAGAAGAAATATATAGAGTCTCAAGTTGGGAAAAGATAAATCATATAGTAAAGTAGGTCACAAGTTGAGCTACTAAAGAATACATGAAGAAAATCTCTGTCAAGACGGTGTAGAAGGTAAACGCTGTGCTTGCCTCTTCGCAACCACATCAATGTTAAAATGAAACTACAGAACAACCATCACTGGGAGTCACCTGAGGTCTGGCTAAATAGAAGTCCTACTGCTGGGAATATACATAAGAGGTCCCCTCAAGACTGGGAGGAGGAGTGGAGAAGTGAAACAGGCTGGTCCCACAACTGTATGTGGAAGTTGAGAATCAGGAGGGTTATCTTGGCTGCAGAGGTCTCCCTGGATGAGTGAGGGGCCCTGGCTCAGCACTGGACTCGGCAACCCAGGGTTCCAGTGCTGGGAAGAGAAGTCCTCACAGTCTCTGGCTGTGAAAACCAGTGGGGATTGTGGCTGAGTGAGACGGAAGGCTGAGGGAGTCACAGACATTCCTCTTAAGAGGCCTGGTTGTGAACTTACTTGGTGATGAACTCACTTGCTCTGAGCTCCAGCACTGGGGAAGCTGCTTGAGGAGTGCTAGGGACATATGGGGAGACACTGAGTTGTCAGGCTTCAGAGAGAGGGCTGGAGAGATGGCTTTCTCCCTGACAGAAGTGCAGGCAGTATCCATTATTCCTTTGTTGAGCACTTCTCACTCTCATTGTGCAAACACTGGTGGCCACTGTATCAGAGTCTCCAGCAGTCTAGATAACACCAGGTTGCTCTGCCCTGGTGATTCCTTGAGACGCCGCCCCTCCCAACTTGCGGGGCCACCGAAGCCTCCTCCAGTGGTTTATTCCATACAAACATCCTGTCTTGACTCATGCTGCAGACTTTCCTAAAGTCTCTCAAAGGCTCACAGAACCTAAAGAAGAAGCTTCTGGCTTTGGCGTGAGTAGTAAGTCTTGCTCAGGAGACCCAAACCCCACAGTAGTGGCAGCTGGCCTCAGTTCCTGGCTTGACCTCTTGAGGCACCTATAAGCCTAGCATGGGTGGCAGCCATCTATGAATTGTTTGGTGACTCTTACCAGGTAGCCCCAGAATTGCACAGGCTGCTACTGAACTTGGCCTGCAGTTGGGCAACTCTCAGGAGGCCTTTGGGCCAGCACACCCAATGGCCTACTTCAACCGGCACCAGAGCCAGAGAAACACCCAG
>NW_011888789.1:1052265-1069864 GCF_000151845.1 Pteropus vampyrus | reverse complement strand
TGAGCTCCAGCACTGGGGCAGCTGCTTGAGGAGTGCTAGGGACATATGGGGAGACACTGAGTTGTCAGGCTTCAGAGAGAGGGCTGGAGAGATGGCTTTCTCCCTGACAGAAGTGCAGGCAGTATCCATTATTCCTTTGTTGAGCACTTCTCACTCTCATTGTGCAAACACTGGTGGCCACTGTATCAGAGTCTCCAGCAGTCTAGATAACACCAGGTTGCTCTGCCCTGGTGATTCCTTGAGACGCCGCCCCTCCCAACTTGCGGGGCCACCGAAGCCTCCTCCAGTGGTTTATTCCATACAAACATCCTGTCTTGACTCATGCTGCAGACTTTCCTAAAGTCTCTCAAAGGCTCACAGAACCTAAAGAAGAAGCTTCTGGCTTTGGCGTGAGTAGTAAGTCTTGCTCAGGAGACTCAAACCCCACAGTAGTGGCAGCTGGCCTCAGTTCCTGGCTTGACCTCTTGAGGCACCTATAAGCCTAGCATGGGTGGCAGCCATCTATGAATTGTTTGGTGACTCTTACCAGGTAGCCCCAGAATTGCACAGGCTGCTACTGAACTTGGCCTGCAGTTGGGCAACTCTCAGGAGGCCTTTGGGCCAGCACACCCAATGGCCTACTTCAACCGGCACCAGAGCCAGAGAAACACCCAGGGCTGATGAGAACATACCCAAAGGGCAGACTAGGCAAGCATCAGAGTCCTGCTAAAATTAATCCTGCTCCATAGGGTTGGCCCCTAACCAAACAACCTTAGAGTCAATCTTTCCCATCGATGTGCAAATATCAACCAAGGCTCAACTACAACAGGAGGGCACAAATAACCCACACAAGGGACACACCGTGAGCACCTTGCTCAGGTGACCAGGAAAGATTGCGTCACTGAGCCCCACAACATACCTAGTACATAGAGACACTCTACTAAGACCAGGAGACTTAGAGATTCTACCTAATACACAGAAACAGACACAGGGAGGCAGCCAAAATGGGGAGACAAAGAAACATTTGCACATAAAAGAACAGAATAAAGCTTCAGAAAAAAGAACTAAATACAATGGAGACAGGCAATCTATCAGTTGCAGAGTTCAAAACATTGTTTATAAGGATGTTCAATGAACTTAGAGGAACAGTAGATAAACTCAGTGGGAACTTTAACAAAGAGATTTAAAAAAATAAAAATGAAGATGGAAAACATAAAAGGGAACCAGTCAGAAATAAAGAATACAATATCTGAGAGGAAGAATACATTAGAGGGAATAAACAGAGTGGATGAAGTGGGGGATTGAATCAGCAATTTAGAGGATGGTTTAATGGAGGACATCCAATCAAAACAGTACCGACATCAACAAAAAAATCCAAAAAGATGAGGTTAGTTTAAGGAACTGACATCAAGCACAACAACATTCACCTCTTGGGGGTATCAGAATAAGAAGAGAGAGAGCAAGGAATTGAAAACTTATTTGAAAAAAGTAATGATGGAAGACTTCCCTAACCTGGTGAAGGAAATAAACCAATAAATTCAGGAAGCATAGAGTCCCAAACAATAAGCCCAAAGAAGCCCACACCAAGACACATCATAATTAAAATGCCAAAGTTTAAAGGCAAAGAGAGAGAAGCAGTTAGTTACCTACAAGCGAATTCTCATAAGAGTGTCAGTTGATTTCTCGACAGGAACTTTGCAGGCCAGAAGGGATGCAAAATGATGAAAAGCTAGCACCTACAACCAAGATTACTTTACTCAGCAAAACTGTCATTTAGAATCAAAGAACAGATAAAGAACTTCCCAGAGAAGAAGAAGCTAAAGAAGTTCATCACCACCAAGTCAGTATTACGGGAAAAGTTAGAGGGTCTTCTTTAAGAAGAAGAAAAATATGTGTATCAAAAATATGAATAATAAAATGGTAATAAGTACATATCTAGCAATAATTACTTTAAATGTAAATGGATTAAATGCTCCAATCAAAAGATAGGGTGGCTGAATGGATGAAAAACAAGGCCCTTACATAAATATGCTCTCCCAAGAGACTCACTTTAGATCAAAAGACACATACAGACTGAAAGTAAAGGGATGGGGAAAGATATTTCATGAAAAGAAAAAAAAAATCTGAGGTAGAAATTCTTATACCAGACAAAATAGACTTGAAAACAAAGGTTATAACAAGAGACAAAGAAGGACCCAGCAATCCTACTCCTGGATATTTACACAAAGAACCCCAAAATACTACTTTGAAGGGATCTATATGCGCATTGCAGCGTTATTTACAATAGACAGGATATGACGGCAACCTGGGTGTCCAGGAATGGATGAATGGATAAAGAAGACATGGTACACATATACAATGGAATATTACTCAGTCATAAATAAATAAATAAATGAAATATTGCCATCTGCAACAACATGGATGAACGTAAAATGTATTGTGCTCAATGGAGTAAGTCAGATAGAAAAATACAAATGTCATATAATTTAGTTACATGTAGACTATAAAGAATAAAATAAATAGATAACATGGAAAGAAACTCATAGATACAGAGAACATTTTGAAGGTTTTCACAAGAGATGGGGTTAGGAGGGGCGGGTGAAAAAGAGGAAGGGATTAAGTACAAATTGGTAGTTACAAAACAGTCATGGTGATGTAAAGTATAATAACATAAGGAAAATAGTCAATAATATTGTAATAATTATGTACAGTGTCAGATGGATACTAGATTTATCAGGGTGGTCACTCTGTAAGATATTTAAATTTCTAATCACTATGTTGTACACCTGAAACTAATATAATATTCTATGCCAACTATAACTGAAAAATAAAAAAAAAAACATTTAAGAAAGAATACATGAAGAAAAAGTTAAATATCCCTATATGCATCATTTTAAATTGTGATTTAACATTTATGTTAGGGTTGGAGAAACGTGGTAAAATTTTTAGTAATCTAGAAAAGTAAAAATATTTTCAAATTAGATATTTCTTAGGATTTAATTCTCAACTGCTATTCTAGAAATAGTAATGATTGCCATGAGAAAATCATCCATTTATGTCCATGAATAGAAACATGTCAGAGCTCATGGTTACCTTTGAGAATCTGATTAAAACAGTAGATCTTCTCCAGCAGATGAAACAAATATACAAAAAAGCACATATGCATATCTGTTATATTTTTGCTATAATTTGGCAAGGTCATGAACTTCCTGATTCTTAATGATGTGTTCTAATATAAAGCCTTAATTTAGGACTGAAAGGAAATATTTTCATATTGTTTAAAATTGTTGTAGCTGCAGTATACAAGGCAAATAGTTTGAGCTATATTTTTCCTTATGTATAAGGACTTTACTGAATCATGTCATTTGATTCTATTTAATGATAGTCTTTTTTATTCATTTAATCTCTACAGACCCAATTTTACATCTCTTTGAAGTATTCTCAGGTGTCAATAATGATCTGTGTAGATTGAATCAGAATTACATCCTACAAATAGTATACTGTTGGTGGGTATTCCCAAGTCAAATTATAAGTATGTTTGAAGCTAAAGTGAGTTTTAAATGGACCTTGTAGTTGTCGTTTAAAGATAGATCCTTAAACAAGTGCCCTGGGTGTAATAACAATAATGCCACCTTCAGTGCATGGCAGGCCTTTCTTCCATGGAGCATAAAATGCCTCACTTAAACCAACAAAGCTAGGAATGTTGATGTGTAAACAACTTTCCACTGAGTGAAGATGCCATTCTACTGTAGAGAGAACATCTCTTCCATAAAAAAATTATCAGAAGATGAGACTAAAGATAGCAGAAAGCAAAATAATTCCTGTATGAGAATGATCAAATGGATCACTTTTAGTATGGAGATAATACTTTATTGGCTCAAAATTAGGTATGCATATGAAAGTGAGAAGACTGTGCTCTAAATCCACATAAAAATTTTTATCTCCTTCCCCCTTTTTTTTTATAAGGGGGCTATAAAATGGCAGGTTTTCATAACATTATTTTTCAACAACTGCATTAACTATTTTTCTAAGTCCAATTTCCTCATCTGTGACATTATGAGAAAAGAGATAGATGTCTTTCACATCACATCTATGAAGAGTAAATGAGCCGTTAACCACTATTCCTGTCACATAGCAATATCTCAGTATTAAACACCACAAATATCAATGCCGGTATTAATATTTTTATTTTTATTAAAATGCGAGTAAGGATGTTATGGTACGACTCAGTGCTTGTACCTGACAGAAACTATTTAAACTTTTTTGAAAATTATGTAATTCCTTTGAAAGCAATTGTGTGACATATTTATAATTTAGTACCTATTATTTATAATAATAACATGCTTTTTAAAAATAGGTCTAGTGTATGTCATGCCAATTTATAAAATCAATTTTCAAAAAATATTAATTTCACATAGTGTGTTTTTCAAAATTGATTACAGCTTTTGTAATTATAAAAAGTAAAATGTTTTTAAAATTTTGATTGAACACTGAAATTGTATTATGTGATGTTTTCTCACATGGAAAATTCAGAGTAGTCATTTATGTACGTAGATTCTCAAAGGTAATTAGTGTTTGGTGATATCATTTTTTAATTCAGAATCTTGTTTTTTTAATAGGTTCTGTTGCTCCCTAAATACCTAGAAAATGAGGTATTTTCAAGCACAGAAACTTAACATTCTTTTTTTCTCTCCTGACAACAGTACCTCACAAATCAGTGCCAAATGATGTGCAAAAATCCCTAGGTATCTTAAAGAGAAAAAAATTATGTAGGTAAACAGATAAATCTTTAGAACATTTGTCTTTATGGGAGAAACTCCTGCTATTGGTCTCTAACCTGTACGGCATTAGTCTTCTCTGAATTGCCAATGTTGTCCCACAGCTCAATGATAAATAGAAATCACTGTAAAAAATAGCACATTATTCTACAGAGAATTTCCAGACAGACATGAGCCTTTAAGGAAAATACATACATAAAATAGATTATTTTCTATCGTGGCATATTTTACCCCTGGTCTTTCCTCAGTCATTTTCTCAACTGTACAAAAAATAAATAACTTTGAGTAAAGCTAATGGTAAAAATGTACACTGACATGATTATTTGTGATTTAAACTAAACAAATAAAGGAGGATTCCACATAAGACAGCATTCTTCATATGTAATGAGTGATTTATCAATACATATTGTTTTTCACTTTCAAATCAGCATTTATAAAATTGTATTATTTTTTGAAGTGGTAAGTTTTACTCATTACCCAATTAACAGATTTTAGAAGGAAAAAGCAATTAAAAACAACTTTTTTAAATAAAATATTCTTCGGTGACAAATTTAATTATTTATTTGTGTTATGTTGGGGAGTGATTTAGTTGAAAGCATCAAAATTCTTAGACGCTTCAGTGTCTTTTACTATCAATTTTCTATATACACCAAAAAATATTGCTGAAGAGCCAAGTAGGAGAGAGAAGTACATTGAAGTGAGGAAAGGCAAGAAGGGAAGCAAGGAGAGAGAGAGAAGTGAGAGAGAGAGAGAGACAGAGACAGAGAGAGACAGAGAGAGACAGAGAGAGACAGAGAGAGACAGAGAAAACGAGCTCGCACACAGGAGCTGGAGCTAGCACTAGCACTAGCTCTCATCAGGGGCAAGCTCTCCCAATTTGCCTTATAAATGAAAATAATCCCTGGGAATATCACACACATCAGAAAATTAGAAAAGAGAATCTTGGTAGAAAGTGTAAACTTCTTGATGGTTCTCATTTTTTGCCTCAGAACATAGGATATGGTTTTTCTTTTGTGTTTTTGCATATGGCTTTTTAAACCAAAAATGCCAGGCTTATTTCATAATGTCAAGTCTAATTCCTGAATTACTTGTACTTGTTTATGACTCTTTCTGTGACTGACCGTTGAAGCCAGACAACCCAGAAATTATCACTTATTGTTTATAAATGAGTTGCAGTTGGGAATAGTCAATCAAACTAGACATACCTTGTCATCAATAATACCACTATTTTCAAGTTACTCACAGCTAGTAACATTTACCTTTCTCTTAGCTTATATTTAAAAATAGAAGCTCTACGTAGAGTAGGTCGAGTTGTAAGCATTTTAAGGAGTTTAGTTTTATGCAATTTTTATGCTGGTTGTATTGTTTGTTTGTTTTTAATGTGAGTTTATATGAGTGAGGCAGACAAAGAGAGGGAGAAGCAGGGGAAGAGACAGAGGAAAGAAGGGTGGTAGCATCAATAAATATGTAAAAAAAAACTAAAACAACTGATGAAAAAAACACTTAGTAATCTATTTCAGCAAGGCTACAAGACATGCAGTTAACATACAGAAAGCAATTGCTTTCCTGTATACCAAAAAAGATTAGTTGAAACTTAGAATTAAAAATAAAACACCATTTACATTAACTTCACAACAAAGTGAAATACTGAGGTATAAATCTAACAAAATACATTAAAAATCTATATAAGAAAAACTACAACACTTTGATGAACAAAATCAAAGTAGAACTAAACAAATAAAGACATATTCCATGTTCATCAATAGGAAGGCTCAATAATGTCAAGATGTCAGTTCCTACCAACATAATCTTTAGATTCAATGCGATTCCAGTCAAAGTTTCAGGAAGCTATTTTGAGGATATTGGCAAATTAATTCTAAAGTTTATATGAAGAGCTAAAAGACCCAGAATAGCCAACATATTATTGAAAGAGATGAACAAAGTCATAGACACTACCTGATTTCAAGAATTAAAATAAAGCTACCATAATTAAGACAAGGTAGCATTGGTGAAAGAATTAAGGAATGGATCAAAGAAGTATAAAGAAGAGCCTGGCAATAGACTCACAAAAATATAGTCAACTGGTCTTTGACAAAGAAGCAAAGGCAATACAATGGAGAAAAGATAGTGTTTTCAGTAAATAGTGCTGGAACAACTGAACATTGACATGCAAAAAAAAAAAAAAAGAATCTAAACATATAGATTTCTTACTCTTTCCACTAAAATGAACTCAGAATGGATTTTAGACAAATATAAAACACAAAACTATGAATCTCCTAAAGGTAACATAGGAGAAAACCTAGATGAACTTGGGTATGGTGATGATTTTTTGTATATAACACCAAAAGCATGATCCATGAAATAAACAATTGATAAGCTGAATTTCATTAAAAACAAACAAATAAATGATAAAACTTCTACTCTAAAAGACAATGTCAAGAGATTTAGAAGACAAGCCACAGACTGGGGAAAAATATTCGTAGAAGGCCCAACTGATAAATGATTATTATCCAAAAAACATAAAAACAAACAAACAAACAAAAAACACTCTAAAAATTTAAGAAGGAATCAAACAACTTAATAAAAAAAACCTACAAAGACATTAAAGATAACTCACCGAAGAAAATTTACAGTGGTCAAAAAATCCTAGGAAAAGATGCTCCACATTTTATGTAATCATGGAAATACAAATTAAAACAACAATGAGATACCACTACACACCTACAAGAATGGCCAAAACTCAGAAACCTGACAATCCCAAATGCTGGAGAGAATGTGAAACAACAGAAATTCTCATTCATTGCTAGTGGGAATACAAAATGGTACAGTTATTTTGGAAGATGGTTGGTGGTTCTTATGAAACTAAACGTACTTTTACCATATGATATACCAATCGGACACTTTTGGGATTTCCTCAAAGAAGATGAAAACGTGTTCAAACAAAAACTGCACACAAATGTTTATAGCAGCTTTCTTTGTAATTGCTAAAATCTCAAAGCAACTAAGATGTTCTTCAGTAGGTGAACAGATAAATAAACTGCAGTACTTCCAGACAATGGAATATTTATCAGCGTTAAAGAGAAATGATCTATCAAGCCAAGAAAAGACATGGAGAAACATAAAATGTATGTTGCTATATGAAAGAAGCCAATTTGTAAAGGCTACACACTATATTTCCAAATATACAATATTCTTGAAAGGGCAAAAATATGGAGATAATAAAAAGGTCATTTTTTGTTATGAGGTGCGGTGGGGAGGGCTGAATAGGTGGAACATAGAGAATTTTAAGGCAGTGAAAATACTCTGTATATTATCATAATAAAAAATACATGCCATTGTACATTTGTTTAAACCCCTAGAAAACACAACACCAAAACTGAACCCTAAAGTAACCTATTGACTTCAAGGATTATAAAATATCAATGTAGGTTCATCAGTTATAACAATTGTGTCACTCTGGTGAATGATGTTGATCATGGGGGAGGCTATACATGTGAGAGGGCAGGGGGCAAATTGGAAATTTCTATATCTTATTTTTAATTTTGTTGTAACTTAAACTGCACTAAAACTTAAAGTACAGTAAAGGTTTTAACAAAGTAAAAAAAAAATAAACCCTTCATAATAGCATAAAAAATGAAATATTTAAGGATGAATCTGAAAAAAATTATGAAAGGACTTTATACAAAAAAACTGAAAAACATTTCTGAAAGAAATTTTCAAAATACCTTAATAAAAGAGGAGTATACTGTGGTCATGAGTTGAAACAATTTATATAAATATGATGTAAATTCTCCTAAATTCATTTATAGATTTTTGCGATACCCATTAAACTCTCAGAATTATTTGTAGAAATTAACAAGCTGATTCTAAAGTTCAAATGGAAATGTAAAAAAAAAAAAAAAAACCAGAATAGCTGAATGACCTTTGAAAAAAACAAAGGGAAGAGCACCCTCCTCCATATTTCTAGATGTATCATATAGCTACAGTAATCATGACAGTGTATTACTGACTGAAGGATAGATAAATACATGAGTTGACATCTGTAGAGAGTCCAGAAATAGACTGCATATACTGACGGTTAACTTATGACAAAAATGCAAATATAATTTAGTGGAGAAAAATATTATTTTCAATAATTTTGCTAAAAATTGTCTAGCTATTTGCAAAAACATATGAACTTTGATCCATATCTCACTCTATACACAAAACTTATCTGGAAATAAATCATAGACCTAAATGTAGAACCTAAACTGTAAAACTTCCAGAAGAAAACAACCTCCTCTACTAGATTATGATTACAAACAAACAATTGTTGGAAAATGTTGAAAAAGTAGTGTCCTTAGATTCTAGCCATTCATAAATAAGACAAAGTGCTAAAGGGCATTTTCTGAGCATACATCGAAGCTATAAGAGTATTTGCCTAAGACTGAAACAAACGTGATTAAATTTTTTTCTTCAATAATAATTTCCCTCATTCTTCCTAATACTTTAATATAAATGTATTTTCGCGATGTTACATAAAGTATAATTTACTATTTTCCATTCTCTTTCCTATTTTCTCTCTCACCACATTCCACTCAAGATTGTCATTTTTAAACCCCCTCCTGGGTAGAATTTCCAGCATCTTCATTGCCTTTGCCATCACAGAACATGAATTCCAGATAGCTCAATGAATAGACAGGGCTAAAATTTCTTTACAGTCAAATTTAAGAGTATGAAAGTGAAGTTTGGAGGCAGGTACCAAAAAATCTATCTGAAAACTGCATATTTAAAAAATATAGTTCATTTATTTAGATTCATATATGATTGGAGAGGGTTTATGTTGGCCTCTAGAGAGGATAAGACCACAATCTCAGTCCTATCTTTGGCACTAACATTTGGTTTGGATTATATGAGTCAATATTAAGCTTAGTGTATTTAATTGAAGTTCATGTAGCAACTTGATTGGACGTGAGTGCCAGATTAAAAATAACTTCTGGGTGTGTATGTGATTGTGTTTCCACATGAGATGGCATTTGAATTGGTGGACTCCATAAAAGAAATTTCCCTTCCCAATATTGATGGGCATCATCCAATCCATTCAAGGCTGTTCTAAAACAAAAGGCTCAAGAAACAAGAATTTGCCTGTTTTTCCTTTCTATTTGTCTGTTTGAGTCCAGACATCTCACGTCAGCTTCTCCTACTTTGGGGCTGGGATTTAAACCATAAACTTTCTTGGTTCTCTACTGTTTTGAATCAAATTGAATTACATCACCGGCTTTTCTCGGTCTCCTGGTTGCAGATGGCAGATCATGGGACTTAGCCTCCATAACTGTGTGAACTGTATGAGCTAATTCCTCATGATATTCCCCCTCCCCCTCCCTCTCCCTCCTCTTACCTTTCTCTGGAGAAGCCAGATTAATGCAGGTAGTAATAAAAAAAGAGGGAGAAAAGGCATGATGAAATTTCTCAAGATAGGTTCTAGAAGAGAGAAGATAACCAGAACTACTGCTAAGTTCCCTTATTAGTCAAAAAAGTTTTTCCTCAACTATTGTCCTTGATCTTTCTCTTAAGAGTTGAAATTTACTTATGAGACTCCTAGGTGTCTTCTTATGTTGCTTCTGTTTTATTCTCTAAATCAATATCATTTCAATGTTAAACAATACATTCCTATGAATGACAAAGTAGCAGGCCCCAGAAGATGGTGTCTATCTTGATATAACCAGAATATTTCTAAAAAAATAAAAAATAAAAAATAAGAAGAAAATAAGAGAATCTAAGATTCAAAAACAAAATCCAATTAGTAAAACACAAAGTTTTAATAGAGAAAAATATGTTGAAGCTTCAACCAATGTTACATCATTTGATATAAGATTGAAATATTATTTTGAAGAAGAAATTAGGACTTTATACACACACACAGATATATCCCTGAATCCATTAATTTAAAATAAAATGTTCAAATTAGTGTTTTGGAGGCACTATGAGCTAGTTTCTAGTATTTATATTCTTGTCCTTACTTTGTCTTCCTCTTAGAAATGGTATCTGAAAATGGTATCTGAAAATTTAGACTTTTAAAAAACTATCTGAGACTTTTAACTTGTCTACTTTAATCCTTAAATACTTTATTGCTTCTGTTTTAAATAAAAGGTATTTTTGATAATGTAAACTTGTGATTATACTACGTATAATTTTATTTAAGAAACTTTAAAAGCAGACACATCATCTTCAAAGTTTGTATTGATTTCAGAGAAAAATGAAACAGCACCATTGAATCCACAGTTTTAGATTTGAAGATAAACAATTGTTCACCCAGCTTGTGTGGAGATTTGTTCAGAAAAGCACTGGGTGTCAACCTTATGCAGCACAGCTGGGCAGAGAAAAGATCCAAGAACTGATTTGCTGAAACAGCAAATATATATAGCAGTCATCAGATAATTAAAAGGGCTTAATAATGACGGAAAACAAGTTGAGAAAGAGGATCATGATTTCAACATGCTTGGAAGGATCAAGGCTGCTTGAAAGTGTGAGGAATAATGTTGAGACATTAAAGATCATTTTCAAACCTAAATTCTTTATGAAAATGCCACTTAAATGTGCAAAAAATAAAAGCTGAGAAATGTTAAAAGTAGAAAAGTTAAAAAATGTTAAAAGTCTAAAATTATTCTTTATTGACCATATAAGAAATGAAAAAAAAAAAACTATAAAAAAACAAAGTATTGATTTTAAAAGATAACTTTGTCTTATTGTTCTTAATGCATTCCTCTGACTGACAAAGTAACAGGCCCCTGATGATGGTGTTTATCTTGATATAATCAGAATATTTCAAAAACAAAAAAATAAGACAATCTGAGTCTTCGAAATAAAACCCAAGTAACAAAACACAATGTTTTAAGAGAAAATAACATATTGAGGTTTTAACCAATGTTATTTAATTTTATATAAGATTGAAATATTATTTTAAAGAAGAAATTAGGACTTAGGTTAAACTGATAAAATGCACACAGACATACACACATTCACCTGAACTTCATTATATTAAAATAAAATTTTATTTTATTTTGCAGATAAAGTTGCAGTCAATGTGCCCTCTTGCTATTTTTTTTGTCCTATTTATTTGTTGTATTTTACATAATTTCTTCAAAGAGGAAATTTTAGAGGTTCTTTGCTAATTGGTTTTATTCTGTCCATTAGGAAAACTAAGTTGTAGCACACATAGTCAGTCCACCTCTCAAATGCAAACATTATTTTAATTTCTATCACCATAGATTATTAGTTTGTCTGTTCTTAACTTTCATGTAAATGAAAACATACAGTATATAATTTTATGTTAGTGAATTTTTTTTTCACTCAACATTATGGTTTTGAGTGGTACATATTACTGCATATAAGTTAATTCATTCTTTTTATTGCTATATCAATGTATTAAACATAGATTACACTGGGTTATTATGAGTAAATGGTTATGAATATTTTAAAATATACATTTTGGTGGCATAACCACCCATTTCTGTTGGGCTTATACCTAGAAATTAAATTGCTGCATCAAAATGTGTCTATATTTTTAAGGTTAAGCAGGTACTGCCAAATATTTTTTCCAAGTGGTCACACAAGTTTAAGTACTCACCAGTGACATATAAAAATTCCAGTCATTCTACATCCTTATCAACACTTAGTATTACTTATCTTTTGACTGGAATCACCCTGAGTGTAGAATGGTATATTATCAGAGTTTCAATTCTCATTTCCCTTATGTGTAAAGATTTTGAGCAACTTTTCATTTGCTCTTAGTTTTTAATAAATTCTTTTGAGAAGCATCTGTTTTCTACTTGCTGATTTTTAAAAATAATAACTACATGAAAGATCATTCTATCATTAATAGAGTGAAACTATTAGCATGTGTGACTTTTATTGACCCTCAAGTACAGTGTGTGAAAAATAATTACAGAAGAATATGTTAATTGGATACTCAGAACAGCTCAAATCCTTCATCTGATTTTGCAAGTAATAAATGTATATAAAAGACACGGCCTTTAATTTGAAAAGCTCATAGCTGATGCTGCAGGACTGTTTCATGATAAATATGTGCTGGGAAATAGACACAAGACAGGATTGCCAGGCAAAATTAATGGTATTTGTGTCCCAGCTGAGTCATAAGTATTACCAGATACTTGCCAATTATTCGAATTAGGTTGGATAAAGACGGGAAAATCCATAACATGATTAAATGGCCTTTATCCTTTCTTGTATCTTTTTTTCCCCCTCTACACGAGACTTCCTTATTTCTATGCTTTTGATTTTGCCATCAAGTTTTGACTGAAAATAAAATTGGTATATGATTAAGAATAGTTAATTGGTATTTGTTTTTGTCTGACATCAAACCTTTTGGGAATCACTTAGAAAGATAAATAAAATAGCTTTTAAGCTAAACAACGCTTTTCATAAATAAGGTTATAAAATATTATTGTTATTGCTAAAATAGTCTGTTAAAAATAATAGAAATCTGTCATTCTTAAGCTAGTTCAATTATTGATTACATTTCTTCTGTATGTCTAATTCATTTATTTTAATGTACTTTCCTAAATGAAGATGTATTTGATTAATACTTATCATTTTGGTATAGGGTTAAACACTTTTTTTCTAATAAGAAATGTGACTATAAAGTAATAATGTGATTCAACAAATCAGAGAGTTGAATTCAAATATAGTCCATACTTTTTAATCTAAAAAAGGAAAGAAATACCCCTTGATCTGCTAATTTAATGAAAAGGAATACATCATAAGGGAATAACAAGAGATTATTATTTGTCACATAAATTAAAAGTAAATATCCATATCAAACGGAAGTGTAATAGTCAGATAATTTATGTAGCATCCAAAATTTGCAATAATGAATATCTCTGAAATTAATAGCATTTGAATATGTACTTCATATGTATAAGAACAAGATTTTTTTTTAATTGGGAAAAAACTGAACATACAAGAATTGTTTTCTATTTGTTAAATAAAGTAATCTAATAATAGGTGAAAATATGTAAATTTATTAGTGGTATGTCCTTACAATATTGATATCTATTCACTAGATTTAAAATTATAGTTATTTCTAAAATAAATATTATTTATTATAATAATCAAAACAGTATTTAAATAAAATGTATGATTTTCTTCCTAATAAATTTTTGATTATGTGAAATTCTTAATTTACTTATTTTCCCCTTTTTCCATGTCATGGTGCCAAATATAAATGTTGTTTCAAATTTCAAATACCCAATATGTAAGTGAAGCTATCTGTCATGAACCAAAAAAAATTTAACTATACAAAGCACTAGAGATAAAATAAAAATAACACGTAATTCTTGCCATTAAAGAAACTTCAAGCTTATAAGAAAAGCATGCAATCAAGTAATTCTTTTTTGTTTTTAAGTTTTATTTTTCAATTAGAGTTGACGTTCAATATTATTTTATATTAGCTTCAGGTGAACAGCATAGTGATTAGACATTTATATAAATCAAGTAATTCTACATCAAATATAATAAGTTGTTTAAGAATATTTACTAGAACCATTCATAAGTGTTATGGTTAAATAATATTTGCTAGAGCAATGCATAAGCTATCAATTTTGCTGTAATAGCATAGTGAGACATATTGATAAATAAGAAATGATATTCGAAATGTTTCTTGAAAAAGTCAAAGGACATTGTTGGTAATGTGAGCAAAATAAGCTCAAGCAAGGAAATATGTAGCAAGTTCAGAGAAAAGTAGTAGAAAGAAAGAGTAGTAAAATAAATATGTAAAAAAGATAGACATATTTGAATTTAAATATATAGATATATTTTCATAATTATATATGCATATAAAGACTGAGATCTAGATGTATTACTAAATGAAAAAGCTGAATGTCGATACATATATGCAATATAATTAATTATATTACTATAAAAATAGAATGATAAAGCCACAAATATGTATCTATGAAACTATACATGAATATGTATATGTGAATAGATAAGAATAGAAAAAGAGTAGGAAGCATACATATTAGCTTAGTAATATTGGTTGGGCATGGAAGAGAGAAGAGAGAGTAAACCTCTTCCTGAGTCTGAGGCTTGCTGTCCTTGATCATTACCCATTCCGTACACCTGCACCCAGTGACTCCATGCAGGATATAATAGTTTAGTACTATTTAGTAAATAGTTATCAACTGTAACTTCACTTATATTATTTTCCTATACTTATTTTTCGTGAGTATAAACCCAATAGATACATAATATCTTAGTACCTATGAAAGTAAAACTTTTCACATTTTTATTGGAAATTAAAATAAAATTAACTATGTTTGTTAACAAGAATCCATAAGGTTGAAAGAAATAGGAAACCTCTGACAGAGTGAAATAGTTTTTCAAAGTATTAATTGAGCTCACTTCTGAGCCCAATGTCCAAAACAAACAAATAAATCTAACTGAAATATGTGTCTATTTTAAAACATTCTTTTATTCATGGAACGTATGACTTCTCCCATCACTTTGGAATTCAGAAGATTAGAATAAATACCACATCATTGGCTATGGAATCTTGCTGCCCTTAAAGTGGCCGACAGACACAGGGTTACACAGTATGTAATGTGAGGGAGTTAATATCTCCTGGATGAGCCTTGACAAATATGAGACAGAAGATAGGAATACACCTGCAAACAGAATTCTCTTTCTTCCTTTCTCTAAGGATATTCTGAGGCTGGTGGCTCCTCATGGTCTTTCTGGAAGTTATCCAGTAGGACCAAGGAACCTGGCTCTTTCTTAAGATCTACAGATAGACAATTCAGTAACATATCACCTCACCTTACATTTGCGTTCTCTCTTCTACTTCAGCCGCCTTTTCCCCTTTTTCGCCTTTTACTGTCCTGAGATTACATTGCCCAATAAAATCTTAATATATATATCCATCTTGGGCTATGTTTTCTAGAAACATGGGCTAAGGCAGAAAGTAAGCCTCTTAACAGATCAGCCATCCTTGGCTTAAAAGCCTCAGTTGTAGTGTCAGACTACTTAATAAAGAAATATAATCTACTCCTTGGATGGTAAATGAAATGCTAAGAATGTATATTTTAGTTTAAGTGAATTAAAGGAATATTATGAACTATTTTTAAAATGATGCATTATTAAATATTAAAGCCAAAAATTTTTGATTAAATACCAAATAACATTTTTATGCACATAGCCATATTTAACTCAGGAATGTATTTATATGTTACTAACTAAATAAAAACTTATAAATCTAAATACTAAATTTCAAAGACTGCTCAACTTCGAACATTAAAAATTTTGAATAAATGCAGTCAGACTAAAAAGGAAAACACCTTTAGAGAGGACTTTTTACAGATGCTGTTTTTAGAGTATTACCAATGGATTTCTTTCAGGAGAGAAAAAGAGTTCTGTCCAACTTCCCTAACATTTTCGTAAGAATTTTTTTAATTCTACAAAGTGCTAAATAATAAATGTAACATAATTGAACTCATAAACTTGAAAGTAAATGCAAAACATTTCCTTATTCATTGATTGTTACTTGTGGAATGGTCTGTAGAGGAAAGAAAGATTCCACAGAACCTGGAAAAAAAATTGATACACAAATGTTACATCTGGAAAGATATTCCTTTGTAAATGATAGTTAAATATGCAGAATGATCAATAACTGGAAAATGAGTTATAAAGATTATAAAATAACTATTAACTTGATAGAAAATGTACAAAACTAGAAAATATAATAGAATGAAAAATAAGGTAACCATTTGAATTCAAAAGAAATCATTATTTTCTAAAAATCATTTTGGATAAATCTAAATGCTTTGGCATTTTCAATATGCTGGATTACATTTTCCATTATCTGGAGTGTTTTAAAACTTGGAAAGAGTCAATGTTAATTAGATAAGAAAACTGCCAATTTTATTACAAGTTTTATTGTTGAAATTTTTTCTTAGTCTTTTAGAAAAGATGAAATTTTATTTCAGGTAAATGGAAAAGAGTTATTTGGCAGCCTCCAGATCTGTTTAATGAAAAACATAAAATATGTTTAGAAAAGACATGATAATTAGTATAGTCTATTAAATAAATGTTAGTAGGAACAATATATCTTCTAAATTTTATTACATATATACAATTTTTTTCACAGATTGGAAAAATAATCTGTTGCTTCTATTTATATGTAAATAATGAAGTAGGGAGTCAAGTTACTTAAATATTTTAAAGAATTATTCATTCATTTATTCATTCATTTATACCTTCACATATTCATTCAATAAATATTTATTGAGCATCTACTCATCACCAGGTACAGGTTCTTTTTATACATACTGAAGAATCAACATAAAATACACACTATTTTATGTATTCTTAATGATAAGTAAATAGTGTATTGAGTTTCTAAAGTAATTAGTAACATAAGAATTGCATAGAATAGTAGTAGTAAGATGGCTCTCTTTCTTTTTAAATGAAATGCCTTCAATAATTAGTTTAAATTGTATGTCTTCATTTACCATTTGCTACAAGAAGGGATGATTTCGAATTGAAGCTATTCACTTGTAGATCACATGTATTCTAATTAGTGTTTCTTTTAATAAATCAAATACTAAGATTTCCTAAATTTGGTTATTAAGAAGAATTTCCATGTGGAGAGGGATAGAGAGTCATAAACTCTTTTCTTGTCCCCTGAGTTTTACTTTATTTTAAAGCATCAGTTATAAATTCAGCACCTTTGTATAATATCTATAGTACAAAGGATGAGATTTAAGTATTTCAAAAATTGTGTCCTTAGTGTTAGTTTTCCTCTCCCCTACAGCCATCTACTAAATTTAGGAGAGTGATTTTATTTC
>NW_011888789.1:1048059-1051935 GCF_000151845.1 Pteropus vampyrus | reverse complement strand
GAGGAGTTGGAGAAAATTATATGTTGGTATAATATGTCATAGTATCACCATCTAAAAATCTGATACATTATGAAACAAGAACCCAAGGGTTTCTACTCCAAGGCATCAAAGACAGACACACAACCATATCCTTCTAAAATATCTCCATAATTAACTACTATTTTAGCATTCTTTTCTATATTTTGACAACAACTATGCCAACCAGTTGATTTTTACACACTCTGATGAGAAATATATGTAACTAAATCTGATTTACGGGTTTGTAAATAGTGTTTAGGTATATCAGTGCATTATCACACAGTGGCTCTGACATTTAAAGTCCTGCAGGGCAACATAGTGCAAGATGGTGAGGGAGGCTTGTCACTACAAAATCTTGGGAACAATCCTAATTAAATAGGAGAACTGAAACTGAGGTTGCTTTCCAGGCTCACTAGAAATATTCTCTCTTATGTAATAAGTTCAACTAATAATCGTTTGTTCAGATATATAGCCACACTTCTTCTGAAGACTAACATTAATTTTCAGAGATAGTCCAGTGTGAAATAAAAAGGAAGAAGAGTTCCAGTCTCCTAAATCTGCCTTATATCAACAACCAACAAGACATTTCAGATCGATGCTGCTTAAGATCTCATTTAATATTCATGCTCTCACCTAGTTTTTTTTAATAGACTTAGTTTTTAGAAAAGTTTTAGATTCACAGCAAAATTAAGCAAAAGATACATAGATTTCACATACTCTATTACCCTCACATATGTATATCTTCCCCCATCATCAACATTTCCAACAAAAGTCGTACATTTATTACAAACAATGAACCTATGTTGACACATCATTATCATCCAGAGTCCATAGATTATTCTAATATTGTACATTCTATGAGTTTGATGACTTTATAATATGTATACAGTATTATATTATCATATAGAATTGTTTAAATATAATAAACATCTTTGTTCTATCTATTCATCCCTCTCTCCCCTTAACCCTAGATGACCACTAATTTTTCTACTGTTTCTTTAGTTTTGCCTTTTCCAGAATGTTATATAGTTGAATAAATATAGTATGTAGCTTTTTCAGATTTGCTTCTTTCACTTTGTAATATGCATTTAAGCTTACCCTATGTTTTTCATGGCTGGTAACATTATTTTTAGCCTTGAATAATATTCTATTGTCTGAATGTACCATCATTTATTTATCCATTCACCCCTTGTAGGGCATTTGGTTTATTATTTCAAGTTGTGGTAATTATTAAAAAAAAAAAAAATGGACATCCGTGTGTAAGATTTTGTGTAGACAAGAGTGTTTGACTCCTTTATGTAAATACAAAGAAGTACAATTACTGGATTGTATAACAACAGTATGTTTAGTTTTGTGAGAAACAAATAAATGTCTTCCAAAGTGTGAGTATCATTTTGCATTTCCACAAGCAATGAATGAGAGTTCCTCTTGCAATATGTCCTCACCAGCAACTGGTATTGTCAGTGTTCTGGATTTTGGCCATTATCATAAATACTTAGGGATATCCTATTGATGTTTTAATTTGCATATAAATAATGTATATTTTGGATAACAGTCCTTTATCAAATGTGTCGTTTGCAAATATTTTCTACCATTCTGCAGCTTTTCTTTTCATTCTCTTGACAGTGTCTTTTACAGAGCAAAAATCTTTCATTTTAATCAAGCATAGGTTAGCAATTATCTATTTCATGGATAGAGCCCTTGTATGTACAAAGTCATTACAAAACTCAAGGTCATCTAGATTTCCTCTTACGGTATCGTCTAAGAGTTTTATAGTTTTGTGTTTTACATTAGGTCTAAGATCCATTTCGAGTTAATTTTTGTGAAGAGTGTCAGTTGAGTCTAGGGTCATTTTCTATTTTTTTTTTTTTTTTTTTTTTTACATGTGGATATCCAGTTGCTCCAATCCCACTGTTGGAAAGACTATCTTGGATCTGGTGTATTGACTTTGTTCCTTTTTTAAAAATCATATATGTATATCTATCTATCTATCTATCTATCTATCTATCTATCTAGATAGATAGATAGATAGATAGATAGATAGGTAGATATTTGAATCTATTTCTTGGCTCTGTGTTTTCTTCTACTGATCTATATCTTTTTTTCTTTATTTTTTTTATTTTGTCGATATCACACAGTCTTGATTACTGTAGCTTTATTGTAAGCCATGAAGTTTGGTAGAGTTAATCCTCCAATTTTACTCTCCTTTGATTAATTTTTTATTTTTCAACCTTGTATATCTGGGATGAATCTATATTGGTCGTAGTATAAAATGCTTTAGAGGAGATTGGATTAAACACGGCGGCATGAGAGATGTTCCTAGATCTCTCCCTTTGAAACAACAATAAGCTGAATACCTAAAACTCAACAAAAAACACCCAAACTGCACACCAGCACATCTGAGTGTGGGATCTGTGCATAAGAGCAACCACAGATCAGAACCCCGAGTGTCGGTCAGTGGTCTGGGAGAAACAAAGACGCTGCCTCTCATAGCCGGAGCTATCTGTAGGAGGAGAGGGAGAGGAGAAGGTGCGGAGAGTTCCCTGAACAGCCCTGCCTGAGAGAGCTGTGAACTCCACGCCACTAGCAGCAGTGCCAAATCATCAGGGCAGAAGGCAGAGAAACAAGGACGGCAGAAAAGCAGGGATGACAGAGAAACAACAGTTAATTTTTACCAGCCACCATTGCAAAACAGAGGTCCAACTCCCAGCCCAAAGGGCCCCTTCCCCCATAGACTGTGAGAACGAACATCGCAGAGTGCCAGGGGAATCTGAGCAAACGCTACTGAAACTGTCAGTAACACTGACAGGACCTGAGATTGAGGGTAGCGGGCATGATTAAACATCTATAAGAGAAAAAAAGACATTATTATCACTTTCTATAAAGCAGAGATCCAAAAGGCTTAGCCGCCACCTACTGAAAACCAAAAGAAAAACACCTGATTTGCAACAGGCTAGAGACCATTATATAATAAATCTTCCTTCTGGGGAAATAAATCAGAAAGAAGAAGAGAGAAGACAGAGAATGAAAAATAATGAAAGAGAAATACAAGAACCAGCTGATATCATCAGGAGAGGAAACTTAAGAATAATGGGGATTCTCGAAGGGGAGGAAAAGGAGCAGAGTTTAGAAAGCATTTTCAGACAAATAGTTGACTGAATTTCCCAAATCTAAAGAATGAGCTGGAGCTAAGAATTCAAGAAGTCAATAGAACACCCAATTACCTCAACCCAAAAAGGCTTCACCAAGACACATTGTATTAAAATTATCAAAAATCAACGACAAAGACAGAATTCTCAGGGCAGCAGAGCAAAGAAGACGGTAACCTATAAAGGAAACCCATTAGATTATCATCAGACTTCTCAGCACAAACCTTACAAACCAGAAAGGAGTGGAATCAAATATTTAAACTATTAAATGAAAGGAACTACCAGCCAAGAATAATGTATCCATCTAAGCTCTCCTTTAGATATGAAGGAGAAATAAAGATCTTTCCAGACATACAAAAATTGAGGGAATTCTTCACTACGAGGCTTGCACTACAAGAGATTCTGAAAGAGGTCAGCTCACCTAAAACAAAATGACAAAAAAAATAAAAAAAATGCATAATTAGGAGTAAGGTGACTATCAGGCTGATAAAAGCAGAGGAGTGCAACACTTACTAGAAACTGGGCATTATAAGCTTAAAATAAGAAGAGATTTGCTATAGCAAGATACTAATGAATGTTTCACATACATTAGGGACAAATTGAGGCAACAATGACTGAAAAGGGGAGGATTCAAAGATTCAAATTTACAAAGGTGAATGGAGATAAGGCACGTGCAGAAGAAAAGGGATGACTGTATGTATGTGTGTGT
>NW_011888789.1:1044867-1048009 GCF_000151845.1 Pteropus vampyrus | reverse complement strand
TATATATATATAACTATCCTTTTCATATTGGTAATGCTAAACACAGGCCAAAGATTTAGAACCAAAGCATATAACATAAAACAAGAAGAACCAGAGAGAAAATCCACAAAAAGCAACCAAAATAAAGAAAACAGAAACATGAGGACAAGGAAGCAATGGAAACACTAAGCTAACAAAGAACAAAAGATAAAATAGCTATAAGAAGACTTCAAATTTCAATAATCACCCTAAATTAAATGGACTGAACTCACCGATAAAAAGGCACAGAGTTGCAGAATGGATCAAAAAACAAAACCCAACCATATGCTGCCTCTGGGAGACACATCTCAGTTCCAGAGACAAATATAGACTCAAAGTGAAAGGTGGACAATGATATTTCAAGCAAATGGCATTCAGAGAAAAGCACGTATAGTAGTACTGAGGAAATAGACTTCAAAATCACAAAAGTAAAGAAAGATACTGAAAAAAAAAAGAAAGATACTGAGGGATACTTCATATGATAAAGGGAGTCATGTACCAAGAAGACATAACACTTATTAATATTTATGCTCCCAATCAGGGAACCCCGAAATATGTAAAGCAATTACTAACAGAACTAAAGGGAGAAACAGAACAAAACACTATTGTAGTAGGGAACCTAAATGCTCTACTGTCAGATATGGACAGATCATTCAAACAGAAAATCAATAAGGAAATAATATCTTTAAGTGACACATTAGACCAACTAGACATAATTGACATTTACAGAGCCTTCCATCCCCAAACAGCTGCTTATATATTTTTCTCTAGTGCACATGGAACATTCTCAAGGACAGACCACAATCTGGCACACAGAAATAGCCTCAACAAATATAAGAGGGTTGAAATCATACCAATCATATTCTCTGATTATAATGCTTTGAAACTAGAGATCAACTGTAAAAAAGAAGCAGAAAGAACCACAAATACATGGAGATTAAACAACATGCTACTGAAGAATAACTGGATTAGAGAAGAAATAAAAAGAAGATCAGGAGCTACATAGAAACAAATGATAATTATAGTATAATATATCAAAACTTTTGGGACACGGCAAAAGGGGAAAGTTCATATCATTACAGGCCTACCTCCCAAAACAAGAACGAGCCCAAATAAACAACCTAACGCTTCATCTTAAAAAACTAGAAAAGGAAGAACAAATGAAGCCTAAAGTTAGCAAAAGGAAAGAAATCATCAAAATTAGAGCAGAAATAAATGAAATGGAAAACAAACGAACAAACAAACAAAAAAACAATAGAAAAAATAAATGCCACAAAGAGCTGGTTCTTTGAGAAGGTTAATAAAATTGACAAATCCCTGGCTAGACTCACTAAAGAAAAAAGAGAAAGGACACAAGTAAACAAAGTCAGGGATAAAAGAGAGGAAATTATGAAAGACACTGCAGAAATACAAAGGATCATACAAGAATACTATGAAAAAGTATATAATACCAAATTCATTAACCTAGAAGAAATGGACGAATATTTAGAAATACACAATCTTTCTAGACTGAATCAAGAACTGGAAAATCTTAATAGATCGATCAGCAGTATGGAAATTGAAACAATCATCAAAAACCTACCAAAAGGACCAGATGGCTTCACCAGTGAATTCTACCAAACATTCAAAGATTTAATAACTATTCTCCTCAAATTCTTCCCAAAAATCGAAGAGGAGGCAATACTTCTCACCTCATGAGGCCAGTATTACCTTGATACCAAAAAAAAGAAAACTACACAAAATAAGAAATAACACAAAATAAGAAACTACACAAAAAAACACAAAAAAAGAAAACTACAGTCAAATATCTCTCATGAACACAGATGCAAATATCCTAAGTAAAATACTAGCAAACCGAATACAGCAACATATTAAAAAGATTATATACCACTAGTATAATCTCAGCCGAGCTTCATTCCAGGGGCACAGGGATGGTTCGACATATGCAAATCAATTAATGTGATACACTACATAAAGAAATTAAAATATAAGAATCATATGATCATATCAATAGATGCAGAAAAAGCCTTCAACAAGATACAGCACCATTCAAAACACAACAAAATCGGTATAGAAAGAAAGTACCTTAACAAAGAAAGGCCATATATAACAAGCCCTCAGCCAACATTATATTTAATGGTGAAAAACTAAAAACTTTCCCTTTAAGATCGGAAACAATGCAAGGTTGTCCACTATCGCCACTGCTAATCAATATAACATTGGAGGTCTTAGCAAGTGCAGTCAGGCAAGAGAAAGATATAAAAGGCATCCAAATAGGAAACAAAGAAGTCAAACCGTCACTATTTGCGGATGACATGATTCTCTATATAGAAAATACTTTATATATTTTTTTGTATTTGATTTATTAATAATTACTAAGAATTTCTGCATCTATTTCCTTGAGTGACATTGATTTGTAGTTTTCTTATAAAGTCTGGATTTGGTATTAGGGTAGTTCTGGCTTCATAGAATATGTTAGGAAGTATTTCCTCTACTTTTATCCTCAGAAAGAAATTGTAGAGAATGGGTATAATTTCATTCTTCAATGTCTGATAAAATTCATCAGTGAACTCATCTGGGCCTGGTGCGTTCTGTTTTTGAAGCTTATTAATTATTGATTCAATTTCTATATTACATACAGGCCTATTCAGATTGTTCATTTGTTCTAATGTGAGATTTGACAGATTGTGTCTTGGAAGAAAGTCATCCATTTCATCTAAATTATCAAATTTGTGGACATAGAGTCGGTTGTTCATAATATTTCTTTATTATCATTTATGTCCATGGAATCTGTAATGATAATATTTTTTTCAAATATTCCTTCTGGTCCTTTCTTTCTTCTTGTTCAGATATTATCATTAGGTATATGTTACACCTGTTATAGTTGTCCCACCTGTTATAGTTGTCCTACAGTTGTGGGATAGTTTGTTTATTTATTATGTTTGCTCTTCAGTTTTACAGGTTACTATTGAGAAACCCTCAAGCTCAGAGATTCTTCTTCATCCATGTCCAGTCTACTAATAAGCCCATCAAAGGCTTTCCTCATTTCTGTTACAATAATTTAAACATCTAGCAGTCCTTTTAGGGTGTATAGGAGTTCTATCTCTTTCCTTATGCTACCCAT
>NW_011888789.1:1043569-1044817 GCF_000151845.1 Pteropus vampyrus | reverse complement strand
TTAAACATCTAGCAGTCCTTTTAGGGTGTATAGGAGTTCTATCTCTTTCCTTATGCTACCCATTCTTGCATGGTGTCTATCCATTATAGCCCTTAGCATATTAATTATATTTATTTTTAATTTGCAGTCTAATAACCCAACATTTTTGTTTTATCTGAGTCTGGTTATGATATTTGTCCTGTCTCTTCAAACTGTTTTTTGCCTTTTAGTATCTCTTTTAATTTTTTCTTATAGATGGACAGGATGTACTTGGTAAGAGAAATTGCTGTAATTCAGTACTGTGCTGTTAAGTTGTGGAAGGAAGGGAATCACACTATAGTTCTATGATTAGGTGTCAGTACGCTAGTGAGATTTGCTTGCGGACTGTGACCTTCATGTGCATTTCAGTTCCCACTTCCTCTTTGAGTGGATTGGAAGTAGTGGTTTGGCATGTGACCTCACTTCTCTTATGGACCTAAAAGAGTTGGTTTTTCAGTCTATTTATCTTTTTAATTATTGTTAGGATGGAGTGACAACTTCTATGCTTCTTACTTGCTGAATTAGAACCTGAAACTTCCCACTAAGTTTTTATTTGTGACGGAAATGGTTGTTTTTAACTCTTCCAGTGACACAAGTTTTTACTAATGGTGTGTGATAGCAAAAATTAAATATAATGTGTTACATGAAAATTAGAGATTTTGTTCACTAGAGCCAGTTTATTCTTCAGAATACATAGACCCTTACCCAATCTTCACAGGAATAGGGTAAAAAAAAAAAAAAAAAAGTCTTTCTGTCTTGCAAAGCTTAATTTGATTGCTATCTCTACAACATGTCAACTGAATAACCTTGGACATACCATCTAACTGCTCTGGTACGTCAATTTTTCATACTTAAAATTAGGATACATATGCATTTTTGCGAAATTGTTTTAAAGATTAGAGGTACTGTTGAAGAGCTGATCAGAATACATTGCACGAAATAAGAGCTTACTAAAGAAGTTTATATTATTGTTGATACTAATATCATTATCTTTATTTCTTATTATTAAGTGTAACTCAAGGATTTGTAGTCAGATTAAAATGTAGACAAAATCAGAGATAGTCATAGAAACGTTTTATTAAACTATATTTAAGTATATCTTTAACTGTGTTATAAAGATTTTTGTCTACTTTCCATTTTAATGAATGAAATTTTTTTAAAAACTAAAATATTCCTTTATTCTCATCCATCTATTACTGTAAGATAACATATATGTGTTGTTTAAGCTGC
>NW_011888789.1:1029587-1042604 GCF_000151845.1 Pteropus vampyrus | reverse complement strand
AGCTCTTTATCTGTATTTTTTCAGCTACTCCAATTTAAACTTTATTGATGAAAGTTGGTCCACTTGGGTTAATTAGTATTAGAATGAAATTAATATGTGACCTAATTATTGCATTATATATGTATGTCTTTACCAGTAAATAAAATGTTTATCAATAGCATTTCCTTTAATAGAATTCCATGGTGTCATTTCTCATGTTTAAGTTACTCAAGCTTGTGATTGCTATTTTCTAAGGTGTATTATTTTATGTCAGGGGAAAACCACTAGTAGAAGAACCTAGAATATTAAGTAGTAAAATGTAATAGAATCACTGCTTGATTTAACACACGGTAACATATATTTGTACATATTTATATGTTTTAAATAAAATTCTTTCAATAAATAAATTTAATTTATCAATAGATACAGAAAGTTAAAATGCAAGACAAAATTCTTGACTTTGTATGCATAATCAAATTAAAATCAGAAATTAGAAATATTAGCTTTTATTGAGAAAGAAAGAAATGTGGTTTCAGTTATAATGAAAATTATTAAGAGAAAGAAATAATTGATGATGCCTCAAGCATTGAATGCTGTTTCTTAATCTGATCATAGTTAAAATGATTTGTATGATTTCATTTGCAACTGAGCTCGAAAACTTTAAATAGTTTTTGACTGGCAAAATTTCAAAATATAATACGTAATCAGTCACATCATGAAATGCATTTTGAAATGCATTCTGCATTGAAGGTATTAATACATCATATTAAATATTCCAGAGACTAAAATAAAAGTGCTAAAATGTTTATATAATGTTGTTCTCATATTTGATATTCTCGAGATTATGAAATAGGACTTCAGATGATATGAAGCCATTATGTTTCCACAATTGCTTACTTGCCTAGTGTTATGATCACTTGTGTGTGTGTGTGTGTGTGTGTGTGTGTGTGTGTGTGTGTGGCCAACTATAGGTACAAGCTACCTTCACTACCAGCATTTCCTTTTACTTTGCTTATCAAATTATTTCACACAAAAAATAGCTACAATAATTGACAGTGATAAAATAAACTAATCTATCACATAGTGCAATTATGTGTTGGTGTCTCAAATTTCCTCTTAGCAATGTTTCTTTTCCTTCAAAAAATCAAGGGAAATATATATAATATTTTAATTACTATGTAGTAGGGGAAAGCATTTTATACCTAGCCAAATCATGCCTTAAATAAACTTAGGTATACACATCTAAAAGTAAAATTTGCACATATAATGATAAGGACAACAATGCTGGTTTGGTTGCCAAAGGACTAGTGAAATAAGTATATGGAAATGATGTGCCAAGCTTTTAAGGAAGCAATTTAGGCAGAAGTCTTGTCTATCTGAAGCATAGTGTCTATTATGTGTTCAAAAGCCATGATTATTTCAAAAATAGACATTTGAGAAAAATAGATAATTAGTCCAGTACAGCTGGTATAAAACACTACTTGCACAAATACTGATATCATTAAAAATTTGGCAAAGTATCCTATAAGCAAAACCCCCGGGCAAATCAAACAAATTAAGCACCTAAGTATTTTTTAGAACCTAAGAAAATGTACATAGAAGACTCCTGATTTTGCACCTGAATTTAAAATGCCCTAACAACATAAAGAGTAATCCAACATTACCATTTTTCGTTGTTTATTTGAAAATTACCTCACATTTTACTTACTCAAAATTGCAGTGTATTTTACTTAATTCAGAACTTCTTTTCTGAACTCAATTATTTTCATCATTTTTTGTTAGTTTTGTTTTTATTCTTTGTAATCAATATATATATTCTCAAATTTCTTTCTTCCTTTAATATTGTCTTATTGTGAAATACATCATACACAAAAGATGGTGTAAAATACATACTCAGTTAAGGAATGTCAGTAAAATAAATACTTGTGTATAGAATAATAAACTTAAGAAACAGAATACTAAATGAAGATTTGAGAACCTCTGTGTGCTTTGATCACATTCCCTCTCCACCTCAGAGTAACTGTGATCCTGAATATGATGATTCTTTGCTTTGCTTTGCTTTATAGTTTTATCCTATCTATATAATTTTTAAAATGCATGTTGTTTTGTATGTTTTTAATAACAATAGTATTATTCAATTTTATGAGGTTCAATAAGGTATTTTGTTGCTGTTGTCGTCTTTGTTATTGTCATTGTTATTGTTGCTGTTGTTGTTGTTGTTGTTGTTGTTGATTTTGGCCCAGTGGACCGTCACTTAACTGGGAAAGGCCATGTCTATAGAAAGGCCAGAGATGGGTCCTCAGAAGTGCAGGCCTGAGGCCAGTCTCCCTAATTGTGTCAGTCTAAGCGATTGCTGATTTTGTGTTTTATGCAAGGTTAGAGTTACACATCAACCTGATATGTAAAATATCTGGAAATTTATAGTGAAAAATTTATCCCAGGTAATTTTTGCTTTCCATTTATATTGTCTGATAAGCCTAAAGCTTGAACATTACCTATATGTATTTTCCCATTCAATCTAGCTCCTTATGGTTTAGATATTTTTCATGCAAATAGATTTTTATTATATATTTCTTATACCATAACTAGACAATTTAGTTCATTTATTTTTAATATGATCACTAGTATATATTATATATATAATAGGCTTTTATTATATATAAATATAATATATAGAGAGATATAAAATAAATTTTTGTTTGGCATTAATCCCCATTATTTATTTTTGTATTTTTATTTTTCTTCCTTAATTGACTGTTTGGTTTAATTGATTTTTAAATTTCACTTTACTTCATTTTCCTTTTCTTGCTTGCATATTATATACTTAATATGTATGCTTTTAGTGAGCATCATTTGTGTGTTAATTAACAAAGCTAATATTATTCAAACTCTTTACCTGCTCGCAAACAAATTATTCACTTTAACATTAAGATGTTTATCTTTAATGTGTTTTTATCATATTCATCTGATATATCATCCAGTTTCTGATTTATAAAAATTTAGTTGGTTGTCATCACATATGAAGATGTCAGTTTTGTGTGGAATTTCTCCATCCTGTCATCTATAATTTTTCACATATTCTGATTTTAACATCCATGTCTGGCAACTACAGTATATTCATCCTCTTTGTATCTATTTCTACCACCTCTTTTGTATTTTTCCCTTGGTTTTCTATTATTTGGACCTATCAGCAAGCATGTCTAGTAATTTTGTGTTAACAGTGGGCATTCAATATAAAAATAGTAAAGAGACTCTGGATATAATTATGTTTTTCTAGACATATATCACTGGACAGTCAGTTGAGAAAACAAATACCATTTCATCCAGTGACTCATAAAAGTAATTTTATGCTTGGTTTCAATCTTTTTTAAGACTCAAATTGTTTTGGTTTGTTCTTGCTAAGACTATGGAGCCATTCTAGGATCTCAAATAAAAACCTTTTTAGAGAAATCTTTTTGGCAGACCCAGGATTCTATACCTTTCTCTTTATCCCTTTGAGACTGCTTAGTTTCTCTCTCTTAAGACCACTCTCTAGCTAGTTGGTTTATTGTGAAGCAT
This sequence comes from Pteropus vampyrus, assembly GCF_000151845.1. NCBI lineage: Eukaryota > Metazoa > Chordata > Mammalia > Chiroptera > Pteropodidae > Pteropus > Pteropus vampyrus. The sequence goes on along the minus strand of NW_011888789.1, from coordinate 1,039,067 downwards.
AGCTTAGAAGTTGGCGCATTTCTTAAGAGTAAAGGTGGCACAAACCACTTGGTTCAATACTCTATAGTATTTTTCTGCATGGGAAATTTTTTAAAAGATGTTTTTAGAGATGTTTTAGGTTTACATTAAATTGAGAAGACTGTACAGAGATTACCCATATATCCCCTATCCCCACATATGCATATTCTCTCACATTATCAACATCACTCATCTGAGTAGTACATTTTTTTTTTTTTTTTACCATGGATGAACCTACATTGGCACATCAGAATCATCCAAAGTCAGTAGTTTACCTTAAGGATCACTCCTTGTACTACATATTCTATCGGACTAAACAAATGTATAATGACATATTTTCATTATTATATGTATATAATATCATACAGAGTATTTTCACTGCCCTAAAAAACCTCTGTGTTCTTCCTAATCATTCTACTGCTTCTCTAACCTCTAGTAACCACTGATTCCTTTTCTTATCTACATAGTTTTTGCCCTTCAGAATGTCATATAGTTGATATTATACAGTATGCAGCTTTCTCAGATTGATTTCTTTGACTTAGTAATATGAATTTTAGTTTTGCCCATATCTCTTCAAGGCTTGAGGGCTCATTACATTTTAGTGCTGAATACATCTCATTGTCTGAATGTACCACAGTTTACCCATTTATTTACTAAAGAATATCTTGGTTGCTTCCAACTTTTGGCAATTATAGCTAAACCTGATGTAAACATCCATGTGCTGGTTTTGTGAGAACATAAGTTTTCAGCTTCTTTGGGTAAATAATGAGAAAGATTGCTGGATCAGACAGTAAAAATATGTTTAGTTTCATAAGAAATCACCAAAAAAGTCTTCCAAAAAGGTTGTACCATCTTACATTCCCAACAATGAACTAGAGTTCTCATTGCTCCACACCCTCAGCAGCAATTGGTGTTGTCAGTGTTCTGAATTTTGGCCTTTCTAATATGTGTGTAGTGATATCTCACTGTTTTAATACATTTCCCTGTTGACATAAAATGTGGAGTATTTTTCCATATGCTTGTTTTTCCATCTGCGTATGTTCTTTGATAAGGTGTCTATTAAGGTCTTTGGCCTTTTTTATAATCAGGTTGTTTATTTTCTTATTATTGAGTTTTTTGATTTCATTGCATATTTTGGATAACAATCAGATGTATCTACTATGTTACCCTCCAGAAGTTTTTTATTTTTCCATTTTACATTTAGGGCTATGATCTATTTCAAGTTAATTTCTATGAAGGTTAAAAAGTCTGTTTCTAAATTCATTCTTTTGCATGCGGATATCCAGTTGTTCCAGTATCATTTGTTGAAAAGTTTGTTTTTGCTTAATTGTATCATCTTTGTTCCTTTGTTGAAGATCAATTGACTATATCTATAAGGGCCCTATTTCTGTTCAAATAATCTATTTGTCTATGTTATCACCAATACTACACTGTCTTGATTAATTTAGCCCTATAGTATGTTGAAGTCAGGTAATGTCTCCTACAGGATTTTAATCTCTCAATTCTTCACTGACTTTGTATTCATGAATTATAACCTTTCAGTTCTTTGAGACACTGAAAACATTGATCAGCCTATTTTTAATTAGACTCTTGATCTCACCTTCTAGAAAATCATTAAATGCCTCAAGAGAAATATAAACACAGGGTGCACCACCCATTTTGCTACTATCATTTACACTCAAATATTAACATTTCAACTTCTAACAAAATTTTTATTTGTTTATTGTTTTCATATACAATCAAGATTTCATTATTTTTCTCTTGGAAAATAATAAAAGTACTTTATGCATGGTCAGGAGTAGAAATACTATATTTTTCACTGATTTTATATTTTAAAATCTTCCCTAGCCAGAATGTTTAATATTCATTTACATGTCCATTTGGTACTTAACTTTTGACATTTAATTCTTTTTCAACTTGCTATTATTTGATTTATGTCTTGAAGTTAAAATTTAAATTGGTATTTTTTTCCAATTAGTTAACTACCTACCTGATAAACCATACAAATTTTCCTGCTTGTCCTACTGAGTTCTATATCACAATTATTATATTTTCAATTATTATATATAAGGGTCTATATAACTTTATATTTGTTTTACTGAAGAAGCTTTCTGTATTTACATTGGTATGATTTATTTTCAATCATTTAACTTTTAATTTGCCTTAATATTAGCACATAAAATTAGGCTTATTTATTCTTCATTTATAAAATTATGTGCACATTTTCCTCATTGATATATTCAGATGGATCATTAAATTGTCATTTAAAAATATTACAATGCAATTATTTTTAATTGCAGGTAACAATTATTTTTTTACTTACCTTAAAAGAAATAAAATATGTAGAATAAATAAGCTTTCCACTCCTGCATATAATAAATTATCTCTATTGAAAAATAAATAACATTTTACCTTATTTTAGTTTCAGATGGATTAATGGTGCTTTTGACATAGGTAAAATTTTTTAGTTTTTTTTAATATCTGTTGAGATTATAAAGATTGTTCTTTAATTCACCAGCTTTATATTATCAAATATTCCAGGAATAAAATTTATCTGGCTGTCATTAGCATTCTTTTAAAAATTTTTAAATAAATTTGTTAGTAGCTTATTCAGCAGTGTCAAATTCATATTCAAAATATATTAATCTATATTTGTCTTGTTTCATATTACAGTCAATGCATAGAATATGTGGATAATTTACAGTTTTCTTAGAGATATTGTAGTAGGCCATAATCTACCCTGCTGCTAGTTCGGTGATACAAACATACACAGAATATTAAAGTATGTAAGTATGTCATAGCAAAATTTAGTAGCAAGTTACCTTGAATACAGTCATTTCCTCATATAAAAAGTAGCAACTCCTCTGACTGTCCCCACCAAAATAAGGGACAGAAAGAGAGAGAGAGGGAAAGAGTGAGGGAGAGACAAGTACATGGAACTACCATATTATAGATGGATTGGGGTGAACTGCTAGAAGTACAGATGCACATCCTGATGAATTACATCCTTTAAATTCTTGTTTTAGGTGAGAATTCAGAAAGTCAAGATATCAAAATTTTGCATAAATGTAATAATAGTCAAATTTTGGCAGGAATCAGTGGATAGTCAAAACATTCAGATCTATTTGTAAAATAAAAAATAACACCAAAATGAGAAAGTGGACGTAAAACTGTGTAATTACCCTTTCTTTGTCTCATTCTAGCTGCCACTTTTAGGATGATGGTCATGTAATAAACTGCAATCATTCGACATGGGGGAATATGTTCAACCTGGATGATCACAGGATGGTCTCTCTCTCGTTCTTTTCATTATTATTATTATTATTTAAAATTTTATAAGTGTAACATGTGACAGTGTCTCATTGATATTGCTTTTAAATCTCTAAGTAAAGATGGAGACACGGGAAACACCAAGGCCATATTAGAGGGAAATTTGTATTAGCATTTGCTTTTTAGTTATAGCATTTGCTTTTTAATTGGCTGTCCACAGTACGTAGGGCACAGAAAAAGTAAAATGGGTGATGCGATAAGTTTGAGGTTCCCATGTTAAACTCATTGTAAGTAGAGGGTTACCTCTTAAGAACCTCAATTAGATATAACCCCTGAGGACCAAAAATGTTGAATGGGTCATGCTAATTTAGGGATTAGTGATACAGTTACATATCAAACTCTATTATTACCATGAGGACTGTCACCTCATACTTGATTCGAATCTATTCCTACTAGTACAGCTTAAATTAAAAATGATGTTTCTGGTAGCCTTTGTCTTTTTTTTTAAATTAATTTTAAAGTTAATATTCATTTATTTAATATATTTTTTCTTCCTGATTTTCATGCTATGTCATGCCTTCCATTTTCTGACTTTTCTAATATTATTTTGCTTTCTTTAGCAAATGGATAATCTAACTGTTTCTGTTAATTTTTATATTATTAAATATAGCTTATTTTTCTTGACTTATTCAATGCAACATATTTTCTTCATTTCCTTCCATAATATCATTGCACATTTTATCATTATGCCAAATATATAATTGAATGCAGTAATAAACCGATTTTATAGAACATGGATGATGACTACCCTGTAAAATAGAGGAAGTCTCTCTTTATTCAATATACATAATTATAAGTACTATTTTCATGTAAAAAATCCTATATTATTATAGCAAAGTGTAACTGGTGTGAAAAATTAAATTTATTGGGTTTTCTGATTCTTCAGACATTTATTTAATCATTTAAAAGATATTTTTATAACCAAACTGTGAACATAGCAATTTTCCTAACATATTTCTTGAAAGAAAGGTAGAAAGGAACCCTAAGTTGTAATAGTAACACTAATTCCTATAAATCTGTTGTAATCCAAATTAAGAATTACAACAAAGATTAATTTCAATATTAGTTGTGACAAATTATACTTTTTCCATTTGGGGGATAGAATAGTTCCATTTTTTACAGTTAGCAATATTATTCTCAAATATCTATAAAGCATGATGCACACACGTATTTCAAAAAATAAAGAGAAACATTCTTTGACACTCCATGTTTGTACTGGACATAATTAGCTAATAAAAATCAATATCCCTCTAGTTTGCAGTTTCCACAAGGATTCTTTTTCTCTTAAAAACTTTCTTTTGAAAATAACAGCCAGTATAAATACTTTCTCTAATCTCCAAAGTCATTTTGTTATTATGATTTTAAAATTATTTTTAATTAAAAAATATTTTGGTTAAAAAGCACAAACACAAGTATCTCAGAATTATAAATATATAAATTAACAAAAAGAAAAAGCAGAAATGTGTATATATTCATTAATAATATAAATAATCAGGTTCTTAATGGTAGAACTAAACTGTAGGCCCCTCTATATCCATTGATAATGATTAATACAATAGACTAGAGAATAGATAAATGCAATTTATTTCCTGATTTGTGACAGTAACCAAAGACCACGCATGTATTTAGGTTAAAAGAGGAGCATTTTTAGTTCTATAAGACATAAATGAAATACCTTTTTGCCCCCAAAATGCGGAACACATAATTCTAGAAGTATATACAATATAAATAGAGAGTCCTATTAAAACTAATAAAATATGGGAAGGAAGTGCTGTTGGCAAAGGGTTTAATCTGCGGTAATCCATTCCCCACATAGCACATTTTCTTACTCATGTATTATGAAAGTCACTGTGCTAGAAGGCTTACCACCAAAAAGGAAGATACTTAGAAGAGTATGGGAAAGGATACAGCCCCAAAACATGCAAGATGGAACACTCAGAGTCAATGTGTGCTAAGGTTAGAGAGAGTAAACTTCAAAGCATGGAATGAGAAGCACATTCCCACAGCAAACCGGCTGCTCGTAAGGTTTTATGTAGTCTGTTCGCTTATCCTCAGTGTTCTTTGTTAGCGTTCCATAAATTGATTGCTCCAAACATTTTAAACTTTTCTAAGAGGAAACAACTGGATATAGAGTTTTGAAGAGAGCAGTCCTCATCCAGTGGAGGTAACTGAGAAAGAACTGAGCAAACCCAAAGTGAACAAAGCAACTTTCTGGGCCACGGTTCCTTCTCATTGAGATTTCTATTTCAGAACTAACTGTTGGATGTGAAGTTCTGATTAAATGAGATTAGAGGAGCTATATCTTTCACTAATGTTGGTCATTTTAGATCTGCATCTATATCAGAATCACCATGGTTGTTTGAAAAGGTACAGGTCTGGCACTCAGTCCAGATCTATTGAAGCAGACTCTGACAATAGGGTCCAATAAAAATGAACTTGATAAGATCTCAAAATGATTAATGTGCCTAGTCACTTTTAGAATAGCTTTTCACTCTTAAAAAAAAAAATGAAAGAACAGAAGGAAAGTGAAAAAAAAGAAACAAACAAGAAATCATAAAAAGGAATTTTTAAAATTGAGATGCAATTATTAAATCCAAACAATATAGTTACCTCTCCAATAACACAGAAAATATGTTACAATAAATCCTGAGAACAATTATGTGCTTCTTATAAGAAACAAAATTAAGTAAAATGTGCCACAAGAAGAAGAGCAAGCATGTATTTAGACAGTGATTCTCATAAACCTAATATTAGATTTATCTGTGGACCTTTGAAAAGAAAGGTCTCTGGCCCCAGCCTTGGTTTGGGATACAACTTAGATTTACATATGTTGCTTATTGCACATTTCTACTTGATTGTAGAATTGTCAGGATTTAGGACCAATAAGCACAGAAAGCAAACACCAATCAAAAGAAAGTTGGTAAAATTGCAAGAGGAAATGAAGCCAAATGAAACTATAACAGTTTTGAACCTTTATTAACTAAATAATTTAGCATCAAAATAGAACTGTTAAAGATACAAGGATAAATTGGCAAAAGCATGAATTTTGACAGAAACATCAACATGATATTCTTGATATTTGTAGACCAAATAAGGAAAAAGAAATAAATTATAGTTATATTTATAATATAATTAACAAGAATATTAATATGTATTGTCCAATTAATATCCAATAGTAATTGCACAGATATACAGCTTTAGTGAGGCATTAATAGAACCTTTTGTAATAGTAAACAATATTATTATTGCAAAATAGGCAATAAATTAAGCTTAAAATAAGATATTCCACACCATTCTCAGATGAGAAAGTGAAGTTGAAAAATGAAATAAAAAATAAAGAGGAAAAAATAACAAAACAAGCTAAAACCTTTTTTCTAAGTATCTTCTTTTTTTTTTTTTTGAGCAAAACTAAATTTGCAATGACCACACATCTTATCTACCATAGAACAAAATGATTTTCAACCCATTAAAGCTCTGATGCAAATTCTGAGCATCGTTTGGTTAACAAAGGTGGTGGTGGCAGAGGTTATGAATAGGTGATTCCAATACACTCATCACATTACTTGCCACTTCCTGAGAGCTTAAGTGCATAATTAATTGAGATAAAACAGCCTATCTTTTCTTACTGCCGAGGAGATGATTTGAGAACCAAAAGATCATTTTATTTCTTTCATATCCCTATAGACACTATAGACACCATTTCACATCAAGTCAAGAATAAAATTCTGATAAAATCACATCATGAAGGATTGTAGAGTAATTCGTATTCTCAGGAGGAGTCAATAGGGCATTTACTCTGGCAGTTGTGGTAGCTCATCGGCTTTTACTGGAAAGAAAAGAAGTGCAGGCGGTATCATATTAGAAAAGAAATGCCGGCTCTGTCAGATTAAGCGTATTTAGTTTTATAAAAGTTTATTCAGTGTTAATTATCTTCTGTGTTCCTGACACTGTATTAAGAACTGGGATTAAACAGATTCCTTCTCTGCCTTGAAGGAATCACTGTATAGCAAACCATGGGAACGTTGAACAATGTAATAAATATCATGACAAAGGACGTATTACCCAGGGGAAACATCCTTTCTAAAAATAAGGTGAATAGGTGGTAAATCTAAAATAAATTAGTAGTGCAATACAATACATATATTTTAACAGATGATTGGTCATTTTTAAAGTACCATATTTGATTATGATAGTACTCCCTTGTTGAAATCCACTAATTTATAATTTTATCTTTTGAAGTAAAATTTATAAAGGCATTTTCTTCATTCAAAACTTTAGTATATTGCTGAGATATTTGAAAAACTATTATGAGAACAGCTATGACATATTTAAAAATAGTTAATTCAATATGTTATCAGATTCTGAGGAATTTCCTAACTCTTGGTAAAATAATGTCATATTGGCACAAGGAAAAACTAGAAACAAACCCTAGTTTGTATAAGAAATTTATATTCCATGGAGCTGGCATGTTTAGAGAAAGTAATCTTATTCAATAAATTCAGTAAGTATTGGGTAACACTTTTAAAAATGTTAAAGTGCTTTTGTGCTTCATAACATCCATCAAAATAAATCACAAATGAAATTAGTAGTATTCGAATGTAATGTGGTAGGTATGGGTCCAACTGTACTTTAGAACAAAAGTTGAGCCAGCAATCTGAAAATATATATTGATTAATCCATCTTTTGCTATTGATTTGACACTCTATATTTATCATATATTATGTTCAAAAATGCTTGAGAAGACTTTTAGATATTATTAAGGTTTAAAGTTATTATTTTGTATGAAACATATTCGGCGGTATGGTTTGTGTTATATAAATAAAGCCATCTTTACTCAGAGAGAGAAAAGAGAGAGCCAAAAACTGAAACAGAATAATAAAAAAAAACAATTGAAAAAAAAAAAAAGGGAGACAGTGATGCCAAGTCATTCTGACATTCTAGCTCCTAATTCCAGTGATTTTTGAGATACAGGGATATTTCTGTCTTTGGGTATCACGAGATACTAGCGTCTAGTTAATATATTCTCCTTTCCTGCCTAAATATTTTATTTTCATTATAACAAATATATACTACCTGATATATATCACAAAGTGACATTCTAATTAAATCATGTGCATAAGTTGTCTGGACAAATAGTATTTTTACTGAGGCTCAATAAGTGAGGAATAAATTCTCCTTATGAGTTCATCATTTTTTAAACTGTCACCTAAATGTCTTTTCTTAAATATGTGATTTTTATATAATTAAAATCATGCTTAACTGTTCAATGACTTATTTCCTAAAAATTACCTCAAATAGAAAAATCACACTTATGATATGAACCTTAATTGATACCATGAGCTATGTACTTCAGCTTACAAACATTAAGGTGTGAGGAGAAAGAAAGATGGCTGTAGTCAGGCTTCCTTTTGACACCCTTAGCAGCTAACTTCTGAGCGGAAGTGACTCAGCACTTCGCCCCTCTTAGAACCATGTGCCAGGTACTCATGCGTGGGCTTCCATTATCTGGCAATATGCCACTATTGTTTAACCTGTGTATATAAAGGTGCTGCAGCTCTGCAAGACCGGCTGCTCCCCTGCTGGAATAAAGAATTATGTTGCAGTTTCCTACAGCTCCCTGCATTTTCTTCCTACTGCCGGAGCCTTGTACTCTGTTACCTCAGAACTTCGAACCTGCAGCGACACAAGGGAAGATTATTTTTCTGTTAGCAACGCTCTTGTTTGCTAAGAGAAAACGGACGCTATTTCAAGTGGCCTATTGAAGAAAATCTATTAATTTACACAGTGATTTCCAAATGAACGTTAGTGTTAGCATCTTCAGTTACATTATAAACCTTTAGAATTCAATAATTATAGCTTCAATTATCTTATTTTTTAAACTTTTTACAGCAATCACCTGCTACATAAAGCTATCAGGATTACTGGCTAATATGGAATATGTAAAAAAAAAATCTACCTACATATTAAAATAATAATATTAAAATCAGTAACGACTGTTAAAGTACTTTGGCTTATTGAGAATATTTTTAGCTATATATTCTCATGTTTAACTGTTTAACTCTAATATCAAATAATGGAATTTTGTCCTTGTATTAAAAAATTAGTTGATAATTAAAGACTAAATACTGTGAA
>NW_011888789.1:1026531-1028292 GCF_000151845.1 Pteropus vampyrus | reverse complement strand
ACTCCCTCTCTGCCTGGAAATGATCGTTCTCACCCATTTCCTTTATATTTATACTTGTCAGTCATCCATTAAGATTCAGTTTGAATGTAAACTTCTCTAATTCTTTTGCTAATATTTCTTCCCTTTTCCTTATTACTGACTTATTTAAGAGTCCCTTTTTCATAGCTTCATTATTACCATCATTGATTTCTCGTGTTTCATTTTATTATCTACTTATGTTTCTCTATCTCATTAGATTTTTAGTGCCTTGAGAATAGAGGCTATTATTTATCTTTGTTTTCTTAATAAGAAGCAAGACAATAAGCACAAAGTAAGTCCTTAATAAATATTTGTAAAATTACAAAGTGATTAAATGAACACAAGAATTGAAGACTTAAAACAAGAAAAAAAATGGAAGAAAGCCTTCTGTGATTAACTGTTAGGTACCTGGCCAGTTTGAATGATATTCTCATGAGCTAATCTTTTAAATTTCAATGTGTTTGTTATTTGTAAACACATTGCAGGAAAAAATATACAGGTAGACTGACAACAGTTCTAGAAATTGAAACAAAATATAAAGCATGTTAGAAAAGTTAAGACAAAGACAGAATTTTTAAAAGTGAAATGTGGCAAGAGTATATGCAGGTTTAAATTATGAGGACTAGTACCTAATTTTGTATAAGATTGCCTCTTTTTCTTTTCCAGTCCACTGCTGATAGTTTTGGGAATAAGAAAGAGGTACTGTCACAAATGTTACAATTATCACTGTTACAAAAATGTTACTTTTAGCACAAGTTATGTGCATTCTATATAATGAATGATGTATGTTGCGACAGGACAAAGAGCTACTTATGAGAGTATATGAAAAACATCAATTCAATTTAATTTTAATAAAAGAGTTTTAAAAGTGATTAATAATTACTTTTAAATAAAGAACTAATTCAAATTTTATCAGTTCCTTTAAAGATTAGCAAGGATTTAGTTCATGAATTACTTGTTCTTAAAAAAGAAATTATTGGTCATGATCAGAAATTATATTACACACACACTTTCATCCACACACATTTATATATACATGTCTATGACATATGTTTATACAAACCATACACACAAATAATTTTAAACAAATAATAATTTAAACCATTTTGTAACAGTAACTGTGGTACATATTAATTTCTATTAGTCAATCCAAAACTATCACATTTGCCATTTTTACCATGACAATCTGTTAAATCTGTCAACCTTTAGGATTTATATGCATCCTCATCATTAATCATTCTGTTCAATGACCAAATTAATTAAATGCACCTTAGGAACAACTTATAATTTCTATGTGCTTTTAAAGTCATCTTTTGCTAAAATAGCAGAAAACTTCCTCTTTAGTTGACATAGAAGTGAAAAATCATGTTGAATAGAAAAATCAGGGAGAATAATATCCTAAAGTTAGAGATCTTAAATGTCATGTGCCCTTTCTCGGCCTCAACTATTCATTCTGAAAATGGCCTATCAAAAAGCTTAGAAGGGAGCAGTTTAATTACTGTTCTTTTGACATATGTAATACATTTTCAGTAACAGGCTCATGCATTTATTTAAGGCCAAATGTTGTAAAACAAAACTGTCCTCTAAGGTATTTCTTTCCACAATATTTTCCTACTTGGCCTCCAGAGAGATTTTTTTTTTTTTTTTTATAACACTGTCTTTTGGGGAGATATTTTAAAATAAACCTTTAATCATGTTCCTTTTTTAGAAATAATACAACCCAGGAATGAAACTAAGACACTG
>NW_011888789.1:1006892-1024901 GCF_000151845.1 Pteropus vampyrus | reverse complement strand
GAATACAAAACAAAACACAACAAAACAAAAAAACACTACAGAAACTAAACCGAGAAATTTAAATAAAGCTGGTAAAATTTCTTATCTCACATGCAAACACAATGCTTTGGTGGATCTAACCTATGCAGTTATTTCTGCGAAAGTTATTATTAATCATAATATGTTCTTCTGTAATATACCAGTATAAGCAAAATATGTTTTAATGTTCTCATTCCTGGTAAAATTTGTCACAAAATAAAAGTATTAACTATCAATCTCTCATCCATTTTATAAAGGCTGTATGAATAGTAATTTCAGAAAAGGACTCAATCAGAATACTGAATAATCAAGAATGGTTCAGAGGATATTATATTAAAATGAACAAACAAAAATAAACACCCTCTTTTATTAATCTACATAATCCCTCTTTGGTTTAATAGGATTTTAACTAGCTTTAAATACATGAGCCTCTCTGAATTTTGAGAGGCTTAAAGCTTTCTTCCAAGCAAGCAAAGTGGATTAAAATCAACATTTGTGTTTTACAATTTGCATTTAACTGACCTATACTATGAGTTTTACTAAAGCCCTTAAGTGTTTTTTCTTCCCCAATAGCTGGCCTCTCTCTAGGATCAGATCATGAGATTGTATTTCCTTTGATATATTTAAACTTGCAACACATTACGTGAACAAATTCCTTGCCAGATAGCCTTTCCTCTCCCAACCTATACCCACTCCCTAAAGCATATCTCTGCTTTCAAACATTTTATACATAGCTCTTCATTTTTGTGGTTAATATTCTCAATTAGGGAGGAAAAACAGATTCCCTGAGAAAACCCTGAAGGAGAAGAAACAGATCTTAATAAAGTGTTAATGAAATGTTAAAATAGGTTAAGGCCATGATAAATTTTTCCTTTCTTTTTCAATATTTTCTCTAAATTTCCAGTAGCCAATGTTGACAAAGCGAAACACAACTTTCTTTTTGTACTCTCTGTACTGCTGACTCTGACACTCACAAGAGGGCTGATACATAGCATTTTTGGGAAACAGAATTACAATGTATATTTCTTTGATTTGTTAAAACAAAACAAAAATGTATGAATTATATTTTGTAACTACTAAAATTTTTATCACTTATGTAAATATCTCCGATATATATATGAATATAAATGTAGAAATAAAGAAATAGGTAACATAACTTCAGTGTTTTCGGGGGCTAAAATGTGATATGAACTAAGTTGCGTAGTTAAGTATGGATAATAAATAAAGGGGTCAAACTTCAATAGGAATGAAAAAAAAAGAAGGAAGGAGAGAAGGAAAAAAGGAAGGGGGGAAGGAGGGAGGAAAGGAGAGAGGGAGAGAGGAAGCAAGGAAAAGAGAAAGCTGAATTTATTAATCAGTAATGAAAGGAGAGCTATAAGACACACTTATAAAGCACTATTTGTCTAAACAAAGCAGACAGGTATGATATTTAAAGATTTCAAAAGTGTGTAAACTGGAGTGATGCTCCATGTATTGGCTGACTTTAAGAGACATAAAGTTGTAACCGACTGGCTGGCCGTCTGAAGCCAGGTTACAGATACTAATTGTCATGGATCATTTCAATCTACTTTCACACAGTTCTGGTGTTTAGAGCTAGAGCAGAACAACCAGTCCTGTCCTAGTAGGTCAAAAGCTTTTTATCCTTAGTCCATCTCTTTCACCCTTAACCAAAGCTGAAGGGGACATTACCATAGTGTGTGCAGAAGAACCTCAGTAGTTTTGCAAATTCTACCAGAAAATAAAGGTGTCATTTGTGAAGGTCTGATTATCAGTTTAAGGAGTGGTCAGCATGATTGCATACTGTTTTTTTTTTTTTTTAATAATTTATTAAATCATGTAGGGATAATAACAGCACGAAAACATCAAAGCTCTGGATAACCTATCAAATGAATATGAGACATGCAAGAAAAACAAAATATTATAAGATTTTTCAGGCTTGATCCTCCCTCCCTACCCCCCAAAAAAGTGCCAATGAGTCCTTGACTCCATCTTTTCTTTGTATTACATACATTACTTTCTTTAAGTTAGCTAAAGTTTATCCGGGCTGCTTTTTCATTAGCACAGATATAGGTTTTCCATATTAATTGTGGTATTCATTCAGGTAAGTGAGATCTAGCAATGGTGTAGACTTCCTTCTGGTTAGCCAAAAGAAAATCAGAGGCTATTCTTTCATCCATAATTATTTAAGTTAAAGAAATTAATTGATGGGCTTTGCCCCCAGGAAATATGCTGTATTATTTTGTTAGGTAAAGTGAGAAATACATTTTTTGAATAATATCTTATGTTATTTACTCCTATGAGCAGAATAACCACCCTCAGAGCCTGTTTCAGAAATTATTAGTTATAGCACCAGAAAAGTTTATTCCTCCCACCGTTTCTAGAAGACTGTCCTCTGAGAAAGATGGAAAGTCACATATTTATAATTATCTAACTCTTCATCCCACAGAAAAATAATCCTTGCTCCTAGATAGTATAAAAAATAAAAAAAATTAAAAAAAAAGAATGATTCCTACATAAGAAACTAGGAAATACATGAGAGAAATAACCAATTTTAGTGGAGTTCTAGTAGATTGTCTCTAGGAGTTGTGTTGAAAAAAATCAGTTACACCCCAAGAATGTTCACCCTATTTCATTGCAAAGATAATTTCCTTTATGTTCAAATGAGTGTCATTATAGGTAAGGTAGTTTGACATCCCTTTATATTATCCTCGGTTTTTTCTATGCTTGAACAGTTTGAAGAGATACAACCTATCATTATGTGTTTATTCATTTTTATTTTCAGCTATTGCTCTAACATTTATATCTCAAATTTTCTGAATTAATTTTTTCATTCTAATTTTATTTCAATGACTGATTATAAATTTAAACATCCAAATAAAATTATTAGAAATTAATATACATATTTCTTAAATATATATAGGTGTATTTTTTTTTTCAGCCAGCCCTAATGGTAACATCATAGTAAAAACTCTCATCATCGAAGCGGTCAATATTCACCATATTTTTGGCTCATATAACCTGCAAAGTTGGACATTTGAAAATCTTTGACATCAATGTTTATATTGAGAGAGAAATTTAACGATAATATTAGCAGTTTTAAAATTTGTAATTTCTAGCATATTAAATATTTGCTATGTTCATTCTCTATGGTTTTTTGTCAGTCGCAGTTTTCCATATTGTTTCATTTAATTTATGGAAACTGTCCACTACATAGCTTAATTACCGAAGTCAATCATTGTGTTGAACAAATCAGCCAAATTTATGTTCTGTCCAAAAGAGCTGGAATTCATTTATTGATCTAAATTGGCATTTTATTAATGCCATTTCACTTCGAAACATAATACAAAGATGATGTGAAAGATAACTAAAACAATAATCTTTAGTTTTTCTGAAAGCAACAATTTTTTTTTTTTTTTTTCTGCCATAAGGTATGCTTTCTTGGCATGTGCCATTTTAGATCACCAGAGGTATTATATTCTGGTGCAGTGTTCCACAATAATATTTGGAAATGGTGACTAAAATGTATCGGTTTTGTAAAATGGAATAAAGGCTATTAACTAAAGGAAAGGTGAAAAAGAAAAGGGGCTGACTTCATACCCTATTCTCACACAGATCATTTTAAGAAAGAGTAAATAAGAAAGTTCAGAATCTTTAAATTGTTTTTTTAAAACTTCCCATCTCATTTTACGTTCTAAACCATTTTAATGATATTACATTAGATCACTGCAATGATGACTGTAATGGTAATTTTATGTGTCCCTTGGCTGGGCCATGGTATCAAGATGTGTACTCAAATATTATTCTGTTTTTTTTCATCAGAGTATATTGAATAAGATTAACATTTAAATTATCAGTTGACTCTGAGTAAAGCATACTGTCCTCCGTAATGTGGGTGGACCTCATTCAATCAGCTGAGGCACGAATAAAACAAAAGACTGACCTCCCCCAGGCAAGAGGGAATTCCTCCATCAGACTGCCTTTGGAATTGAACTGTGACTTCAGCTCTCCTGGATGTCTACACTGCTAGCCCAGCTTACAGATTTTGAGTTTGCCAGCCTCTCTCCCTCTCCCCACTTTTCCACCTCCCTCCTTCCCTCTCTACTATTGGTTTTGTTTCTCTAAAGAACTCTTACTAACATAATAACCATGGTCTCTTCTTTTCTCCTTCAGACCCACTGTCCATGAGAACCAGAGTTATAGTTTTAAATATAAAGCTAAACTGTATTGCTTCCCTGTTCAATTCCTATGACACTCTAATAACCTATGCTTATCCTTGTTAGATTCGATCCTTCCTGAACTACTACAGCTCATAGTGATGTCATTTACTGTATGAATTATCACTCTTTCACAATGTAACACACAATCTCTTATTATTTATCTTATGTAGATAATCAACTTTCCCTCTATCAGATTATAAACCATTCACACTCACTGTGAAAATATTTTTTAGTAAAAAATGATCTTTCAAATTAAAATGCATGTCTCCCAATTTCAAAGAATTTACTGGAATATATTCTCCAGAAATCACTTCCATTTTTTCCTCTAAATACCATAGATTAGAATATAGCTTGGTCATGAAAGTGTATATTTCAATTTTTACAAAAGAAACAAACAAAAAAAACCAAGAAGATTAGTACACTATTTCAGATAGTGGCTGTTTTTTCATGTGTTTGTATTAACATTTACTTAATATATCTTTTTCTATCCTTTACTTTCAAGCTATCTATTTCAAGAATTTAAAGTGAGTTTTTCTTACATAATATAGAGTTAGCCATGTTTTTAAAATCCATTCTACCCATATTGGTCTTCTGGTTATTATATTAAGATGACTTATATTTATATTTAAGATTATTTTTGATATGTTAGAACTTAAATCTGACAATTTATTTATTTTTTGTTTCTTTCTTCAATTTTCATTCTTTTGTTTTTCTTTTCTTGTCTACTTATAAGTAACTTGAACAGTTTTAGGATTCCATTTTTATTTGTTGATAGTGGTTTTGAGTGAATCTTTCTGTATAATTTACTCAGTGGTTACTTGAGTATTATAACACAAATATGTGACATTTCAGTCTATAAACTTTTTATGACTTCAAATGAATTGTAGGAACCTTTTGTATATCTTCTTTTATTTTCTTAATTAAGTTTCATTGTCATGAATATCAGATGGCATTATAATTTTTGTTTCTATCATAAAATCTAATTTATAAAACTCATAAGAGAAAAGATAATCTATTGAATATACCAATAATTCTGCTCTCTTCAATAATCTTTTTCCTCACCTGATACTATAAGTTTCCTTATTTTATCATTTCTTGTTTGAACTACTTCCTTCAACCAATTTTAAGATATGTCTACTTGCAACAAGTTACTTTATTTCTCCTTGTCTGGAAATTATTTATTTCTCATTCATTGCTGAAGGATAGCTTTACCAGATATAGAATGTGTAGTTGATAGTTCTTTTTTTTCAGCAATTGAAAAATAGTATATCACTTCCTGCTGGCTTCTATGGTTTCAGGTGAGAAATCTCGTTCATTTGAACTATTGTTACCCTACAGTTAATGCATTATTTAGGCTGTTTTCAAGAATTTTCCCTTTTCAGTGGTGTAGTTCTAATGAGCTTTGGTTTGAATTTCTTTAAGTTCACCTTCCATTGTATTCACTCTGCTCCTTGTCAAATTTAAGAAGTGTTTAGCCATTATTTCTTTGCATACTCATTCAGTTGTACTCTTGTCTCTCCTGGAGCCTCAATGATACAAATTTTTATGTTTATTTTCTTTTGTTCATTCAGATTTGGTAAATTGTCTTTATATGTACTTAAGTCCACTGATTCTATCCTGTGTCATCTCCACTCTATTATTAAGCTCATCCTGCAAGTTTTTAGTTTAGGTCATTGTATTTTTCAGTTCTATAATTTCCACTTGCTTCTTTTATTTTTTTTAATAATTCTATGGTTTTGCTGAGATTTTCTATTTTCTCTTTTGTTTCAAGGTATTTCAATATTGTTGAAGGATCTTTATGATGGCAGCTTTAAAATTTCAAGAATTCTTCTCAGTGTTGTAATCAGTTGCTTGCATTTTATCATATATATTGTGATTTATTTGGTGCTTGTAATAACAGGTAACTTCACAGTATCCTGTAACTTTTGGTTTGTATGTTCAGAAATATTGGGTTCTACACAAATACTTTGTTTTACCAGGCAGTAAACCCATTTAGTTTTAACACACAGATCCTGGTATACTTCTGTGGGCTGTGGTTGCAATGACAATTTAATTTTCTGAGCCCTTTTTGTGCTATTTTTGTCTGTTTGGTTTATCTGGTGCCCTTGGGATTCCCATTGATCCCTGCTGATGCTGTCTGAGGAAGTCCAAAGGGATTTTGGTGGACTGGTGCCTTTAGGTGGAAGAAACTGGTCTCTAGCACTCAAAGACAAAAATTCCCAGATTTGGCCACTTGTGGGCAGGATTCTTCTAGCTTGGGCTGCCAAGTCAAGCCCTGTCTCTTAGTAAGTGTAAGAAGACAGGAGAGCACTTCACAAATCAGGGTCTCTTTCTGTAAAAGAGGGAGAGTGCTGCTCAGGTGGGCGGCTTCTTGTGGTGGGATATCTCTTGCTGGTCACACTAACCACTGGGTGGCTTTCTTAGAGTGAGAAAGGGTTCTCAGGTTCTGGGGTGGGGGTTTTGTATATGAGTCAGGTCAGGTGCTTGTTGTGGCGGGATGCCTCTTGCAGATGTCCCTGATCATCCAGTTTCTCTAGGGGAGGGGTGGGAGTACTTCTTAGGTCAGAAGTGAAAAGAGGCCTAACCTGGCATTCTGGCCACAATTAGCGGGTTCCACACTGAACCCCCTGCTGGTACTGCTCGGCTGTTGTTCAGTAAAGGGGAGGAATGAGCCAACCAGTGCTTACTTTTGTCAATAGTTTAGGTGTTGGGAAATTCAGGGTCTGGGTGGCTTTCTGCTGTTGGTTGGGGGGTCCTAAGATGCCTGCCACTCTCTTTTTCCCCAGGTACTGGGGTCCCTAATCAGCTCGTCTTCCTCTCTCCCATTTTCAGAGTTCTCCTTTGGTTGGGTTTTGCCTTTCGTCCATCGTGTATAGTTGTACTCAGCAGAAAGGAGCAGGGAAAAGGGGTCTATGTCATATTGTACTGACCAGAAATCAGGTACAAAGTGTCAAAAGATTATCTTAGAAAATCTAAATTATTTTTTCTAAGGAGTTTGAAAAATAGTTTACATTTTTACTAACTAGATCTTAGTTCTTATTTTTGTTTGTAATAACTACTATTTATCGCAGATGCTATTAGAGTTCTAGAAGTTAGTTCACCTACTCTATTTTTCTTAAGCTGATTGATATGTTGTAGAGAGAAAAACATAGCAGAGCCATAACCAAACTTAATATTTCTCATTTGTTTTCTGTTTATTTTTTCCCCCTAAGAGTATATTAGCACATTACTTCAATTCAGAAGACATATGAATGAAAGAGTAACTTTAATTTGCTGACCCTCTAGCTGGCTAGAAGACCAAAATATCTTTTTTTTTTTTTAACCTTTAAAGATGAGTAGCTTCAATTATTTATTATATGGCAATAGACTATTGAAATGATTCTTTTTTTCCTTCAGTTTCTATTAATAGGTAGGGTATATATGCATAATGCAAATAAAAGAATTCTTCACAATATTTTTAAAAAGCTGAACTAATTTTTTATTCATTTTTAAAAGCATGCCTTTAATTATAATTGTGTAATATAATTATGTTCTACTGTAAAGAAGATGACATCAATCTACTGTTATTTAGATAATAGTCACATTGAGACTTCTCTCTCTTTATCTGAAATGTTTCTACTTTTCATTCCCTCAATTCTCCAGTCAAGAGCAAAAAATATTTTATGATATTACTCTGTATTTCTATTCACACATGTAGATCATTGCAAACTATAACCACCATTCCCCCCTCAATTGATGTAGCTAAATTCTAATATTGCTGTTTGTGAAATAAAAGAGATAATAAATTAAGAAACAAGAAACTTTACTGGTTTACAAAAATATCTAAGGTAATTCTTATTTAACCTTCAAATTTAAAAAAAAAGTTTTTATTTATATAAATTCTTCCAAGAAATGGCTGTCATCTAATCCTCTATTCACCAAATTTGTATTTGTGGCACAATTGACAATTTTAGCATTTAGAGCAACACTAGAAATAGTGTAGATTAGCTGGGAGAAGAAGCTTGTAAGTATTCTGAGCTGACAACATGACAGTACTGGATATAAAAGCAAGTGATTCTCTAATATACCTACGGATATATTAAATCTGTTTAATCTACATAAACTGATAGTCCAATAAGAAAAATAAACAATTAAAATAGAAAATCTTACTCAAAAGTTTGCTATATTATTTTCAAGGATAGGTTACCTGATGATTTAGACTCAGTTTGATTGGCTTTAGACCCAAATGGATTAATGTTAAACAATGACAAAATGTTAACTTTATATGTTTGATTTAAGTGGAAGTAGAATTTAACTTGAATTTTAAATTCAAAACCAATATTTTAATAATTACTTTGTTCTCTACAATGTTGATTTGTCTTAGTTACTTTTAAAATGCTTCCTCATTGGTAAATATCCAGATCAAGAAATGTATTTTCCTTAGATTTTATGGCATAGAAGTTGTTCAATTCATTTTTACTATGTATACTTTAGAGTCGAATTTAGGGTTTGCTAAAAGCTTTAAATAGATATGAAAGTTAAAAAATGATACTGAATTTCCAGGGTATTATTCATGACCAGAGAAATCTGATAAGCAGCCATACTATACAGAAAACTTTTTCTGATTATTTATAGAGAGCCCACAATGTACTGTGACACAATTTATGGTTCTGGAAGAATAGATACTAAGGTACTTGATACATAAAAATAAGTTATAAACTATAATTACATTCTTTTGCTAAAGTTATGAATTATGGATGATACAAAAAATAAGCATACTTGTGAGGAGAGTAAGAATTCTAATACCCATGGCTCTGTTCCCTATCTTATTAAAGGAAAAGAGTCTAGACAGTATAGAAAAATAATGCAAATAAAGTTTTTTTTTTTTTCAATAAACTACTATGTGCCAGACACTTAAATGTCCTACAAATCTTGCCATGCTGGATAGATGGATCAAAAGGAAATAAGAAAATATGATTGAGAATTTTAGCAAGGTTTAATAAAATGGGGCTTCTCACAATATTTTTTCCAAATCCAGGCATCTTAAAGGTTTCCTCTCTTTTCTATTTTAATTTATTCCATGTTAGTTTATTTTCTTCCTATAGTAGACTCCTGTAGCTGCTGTACAAAATTGTCACAAACTTGATAGCTTAAAATAACAGAAATTTATTCTCTCATTGTTCTGGAGGGTAGAAATCTGAAATCAAGGTAACTGTTTCTAGCCTCCTCGAGTTTTTGGTTGCCACCAACATCCTTGACATTCTTTAGTTTGTGGCTGCATCATTTCAACCTGCCTTCATCTTCACATAACCTTCAATTATGTGTGTTGATGTCTTAAAGCTCTTCTGCTTTCTTCTTACAAGGACACTTGTGCTAGACTTAAGGGCCATCAGATTAATCTCTACATGTCAAGATCCTTAACTTGATCACACTGTAAAGATCTTTTTCTTTTTTAGGTAACATTTACAGTTTCCAGAGTTTGGGGTCTGATTCTTTGGTGACCATTTTTCAGCCTACCACTCTGCCCTGACATAACTCATCATTAAATATTTTGAAGAGTTTTCATTTGAAGATCCTGGTTCAAGGAGTTAAGTTTACAAAAGAAGTATAAGCCAAAGTTGCTAAATATAAATCTGTCCTTGGACCATGCAGAAAATTAAACTGAGGACAAATTCTGTTCCTTTTAAAAGAATTAAGAAAGGGATTTGGGGAAATTGCGAGGGTATTTTATTTAGATCAAATACAGTGTAAAATGTCATATCACTTTTTATTCCATTCATTGAAAAATAGTTAAAATTGTGTGCACATATTAGTAATTATTCATCATGACTTCCCGTAAACTCACACCTTACTCAAATGTCTCATCTCTATTTCTCACTTGTGTAATGATTTTCATTTCTGACTCTTATTTTTATTAACCTTAGGCTGAAAAGAGAACATAGAAAGAAAATTGACTAGAATAAATATTTGACCTATCTATTGGCTGAATAAATCAAAGTAGAAGAAATCAGAAACTCCCAAATTATGTTTTACATAAAAAAAATAGAATAAATTATAATATTGGTGTTTGTGAAATAAAAGAGATAATAAATTAAGAAACAAGAAACTTTACTGGTTTACAAAAAGAGACATATAACACTGATGACAATAATCTCATTAAAGTTCTCGTAAAATTAACTGATTTCTAAAATAACATTTTAATGCCCATTATTGGTAAATTGCCTTTCTGAGACTACCAAGGCAGAATCCACCTGGGTGTCTTGGAAAGCCTACTCTCTGTGAAGCCAGCTGTCATGAAAACAAGTCCGAATCCCTGAGACTACCACTCTGTGAAGAAGCCCAAGTTAACCATGTAGAAATGTCATTTAAAGAGAGACAACTGATTAGCTATTAATTAGTCCAATCCTAGCTCAGATGTCAGAGATGAATGAAAAAGCCTCAGATGACTCCAGCCCCACCCATTATTTACCATCACCTTAGGAAAACCCCAGGAGAAAACTATCCAACTGTGTCCAGTAAAAGATTATAACACATTGTTGTTTCAAGTCTCTAAACTTTTGGGGTGCCTTGTTACATAACAATAGATAATTAGTAAACATCCTTTTTTCAGATTAAGAAGTTGTCTCTCAGAAAATTTAAGTAACTTGCCCAATGTCACACAACAAGTAAGTAATAAATATGGGATACAAACCTAATTTTTTTGTTGTAATACATTTTCACATCCCATCATACCATTCTATTTTTTGTAGGTGTATCAGTTGCCTTTCACTTCTGCTGTTAGCTTCCTACAGAGGCCTTATCATCTCATGGACTGGTTTCCATCTCTACACTGTCTTCTTCTCCTTTTTCCTCCTTCTTCCTTTTCATGATCAGAATCATTTTCATCATAATAGTATAAAGTTAGTTTAGTCTAAACTAAATGCTAGGCACTTAGCCTGTGACATGTGACAAGGATTTTGTATCTATTATTCCTTAAATGTTTTCAGAAACCATTCTACACATCTTGGTCAAATTGTCATCGGTAGAGTCTGCATTTAAAAATAAACCACATTTTGCTTACAAATGTCCTTTTCTTTTGGGATAGACATCATTTTCTCTATGGCATTTTTATTCTAGAGGGCGAGGTGAAAGATAACATGGATACTAAGGTAATTTCAGGTGATGGTAAATGCCATGAAACAAACAAATAATTGGGGTGGTGTCAGAGAATATATTGTGGTCAGGAGGCTATCTTGGGCATACAGGTCAAATGGGGCTTTCTGAGAAGGTAACAGTCAGACTGAGATCAAAAAGGTGAAAATGAACTTACCAAATTAAGATCAAGAAGAGTGTTCCAAGCAGGAGACATAATCTGAGCCTTAAAAAGCTTGAGTTACTCAACAGACTAAAATGTCTGTTTGCTTGAAAAGTAATGATTAAGGGGAAAACAAAAAATATATATGTTGAAGGAGTTACCAAGGGCTGATTTATGTTAGACAATGCAGTGACAGGGAATTTGGCTTTAATTTCTAGTATATTAAAAAGGCAATAAAGTTATTCAATAAAAGGAATAGTGTGCTACCAAGTGTAACTATTTGGGGATCAAACGTGAAAGCAGGGATATCAGTTAAAATGGGATGCCTGCATAGTTGAGGTGAGAACTGGTGATAGCTTGGAATAGAATACAGGCAGTGAAGAGAAAGAAAATGGATGTTAGGACCTACAGGATATTCTGAGTGCATATATACCTGCATGTATGTGGGTGACTATTTATAATTTTATGAAATTTAGAGTATTTCAAGGACCAAAAAGTGTTCATTGGTTTTAGCCACGTGAAGGACCGTATTCTAAATAACTCCTTTAAATTATTTTTCTCTTAAATAAACTGAGAATTTGTGGGATTATCATAAACATTCTAGCCTCTGTGGAAGGCCATTCATGTAAGGACATTGAGATTTCTTTTTTCTTAAACTGCTTAACAGTTAATGGCAGGCTCATGTCAGACCTGTTCTATAAATACTGCACCTTCTGCCAGAGGATTCTGCTCTACTGTCCCACACTTCAGATCCACAGTAAGGCCTGGGATAGTCAGGGAGCTAATGGGAGCATCAACATACACAGGCTATTCAAACACCAGTGAAATGACTCTGAAATATGACTCCAGGTCAATTCAGGTTTCCACAAAAATATCTTAAATGACAAAACAGTAAATTGGTCCTTTCCATCAAAGTAAATAAATCCCTCAAATGGAAAAATAAAAAAAATAAAAATAAAAATAAAAATTAAAAAATTAAAAAAAGGTAAAGAAGAATTCCTTCTTCCAAATATAGACCTATAGTTTGAGATTTTTTTTTTTCTTTTCTTTCTTGATTTAAAAGTAGAAGATGCTAGTGGGTGATAAACAATTCCCTCTTCCATCAACTAATCCATCAGTCTGGAGTTGGTTAAAGTACAGAATACAATAGTGTGTGAAATAATGCTGTAAAGTGGGAATGAGAGGTTTGTTTAATCAAATTTAAAATGATTTTTTGGTATGCCTCATGGTCATAAGATACTTTGAAAAATAGACTATAATAAGTGCAGGTAACAAATATTACTTAAATACAAATATGCATTTTTTTAATAATAGGGTATAAATTATCTCTCTTCAATAAATATGTAAAGAATATCAATTTGGATGTACATGATAGTCTAGCCAGTATTAGAGTGACAATGTACATGGGATGACAAACTACATGGGCTGACCAAGCCTCCCTGAAATAATTCAGAAGGCAGCCAAATGTCTAGATCAGGCCCTCCCAGCTTAGCAGTCACCTGCCAAAAACTCCAAGGCACCCATTTATTTCCATGTAATTGTGATGAAGCTATACCTTTCACCATTCTTAATTTTGTGAATCCTTTTTTGTCATAAGTCTCATTCATTCTATGCATGGTTCTGGATTCCTCATTATGCTGTTTTTACTTGCAGATGTTCATGGTCCCTACATTTATTAAGTGCTATCATCTAGCTCCATATTATAGCCAGGCTAGCATTGGCCTCAATCCACATGAAGTGCTTGGGAAAGAAGGAGGTCGTTAATATGTAAGCTTCAATGTTGACTTCATTGCTTACAAATACTTGCTGCCTATTTAATCACTGTATTCCTTAGTGTGTTCCCATGTGTTTGCATGTGTATGTTCTGTTTCTGTAATTAAATTACAAATACATTGGGGAAAAAACCATCTCATACATTTTTAAATCCCCAGTGTATATTAACAGAGTGTCCTGCATATGGTTGATAAAAAAAAATTGGCCGATGGTGAAAAGGAATTACAATGAGACATTTATATGCCTGTCTCCTTCACTAGCTTAAGTAAGAATTGCATTGAATTAATTAAGTGCCCTTCAACTCTTTTTTAGGACCTGTAGCTAGTAAATAATACATGTTTAATGAATAAAATTATATACCACATCTTAAAAATAAATACATCCATTTCTATGAACTATAGTTAGATATATATAAATCTTATAATCTTACAACTTGGCTATTTGTTATATTCCTTTCTACTTTAAATTGTATTTGTTTTACCATTCTTGTTCATCTTTAAGCTACTTGAGAAGGGGCAAAAATCTTTAACTTCATTTGTAAGTCTTCATAGCACTTAAAGTACTAGTCTGCAGTGATACTACTCAATACATGCAATTGATTAGTTTATTGACCGCCTGTCTCTATAAACTTCAGTCATAGTACATATGTTTCACAAGAGTATGGTGTATACTAACCAAGAAACTTGAGCTGTTTCCCAGAAGAATAACTCATAAGTCTATGGATTTTGATATACTTTTATGATGTTAGGTGTCTGTTTCATAACCTTAAGTTTCTGTTTATCTGAATCCTTAGAAGAAAATAGGTTTTAAAAATAACTGATATATTTCTGAGAAATACATCATTTAACTACATTTAAGAAATTAATAAGAAATATAATAAGCATGATTCCTCCAAATTTCCAAGCAATATATCTCAGAAAAAATAAATGGTAGTCTCACTATTCTCCCTAACTCTGCTCTCTAACTCTATCACACATAATGCTTATAGTATTTTTTTTTTTTTTGCAAAAGAATGTAACAGTTAAAAAAAAAAAGAACAAAATAAAATTCCATGTTAGTTTTCATTTTTTTAAAGTATGGTAATTTAAAGATAATACTCAGCTTATTTCAGTTATATTAAAAGATAGTTCACCAAACTCCTAGTTTCTAGTATTCAAGTGTAGATACTATCCAAAAAGGCAAATATTATCCTGAAAAATTGTGGGTTTAATTGTTAACATTTAGCTGTTTTTTCTCATAATCAAAAGGGTTCCAATATAGCAGGTTCTTTAGCAGTCCAATATTCACCTCTTCTTCATGCTTAATACAATGAATGTTTAACAAGTACTTGGCTATAGAGTATGCATTTCATATAATATTAAAGAATATAATATTATCATGATTATGCCTGATCCCTTAATATGACCCACTTATCTATCCCTAATCCAATGTTTGCATTTTAAGAGGGCCCTTATCTTTTCTTGTCTGGACTTCTGTAGTAGTTGTTAGTATATGTAACCAAAATCACTTATAATTATTCCTTCATCTACTACCAAAATGTTATTTCTTAATCAAAGCTAGTCTTCCCCTCCAGTGTTCACCATTGTTCAATGTTCCTATATTGCTTTACTTGATTTTCCATTCAATATAGATGACTGTTCTTTGCTATAATCTAGGCCATTGTATATATTTATATTACTTTATTTAAATTTTATACTAGAATAGTCCACCCTATGAAGATATCCATTTTCTGGAGATCACTACACATTCAAAATCAAATATTCAACTACATAAAACCAAACAGAAAATACTATGCTGTCAATAACATAAATTTCTAGTATGCTTGAATTATTTTCATGTATATGATGATTTCAGGAGCCCCGATATAACTTGAGCAGCAGTAAGAGTAACTTTAGTCAAAAATTCTGGAGATATTTAGAGATATTATAATAATATATCCTCATTTGCCAAGTGTTTAATGTATCAAAGATAACCACAATTTTTAAAAATTTATTTTAGAAGTAAGTTTACAGCATTATCTAATAAATATATATTTTGTAGGAAAGAATTCACTGTTACCTTTTGGAAAATTCATAGGCAAGTTTACAGGATGCTAAGAAATAAACACTTCTTTTATCAGCTGATTCAATTAGTTTATCAACTGATTATTTGGGAAATGATTTTTTGTTTAGATTTTTTATCACTTGATGGGCTAATTCAAGTAATCATGTAGAAGCAGTAACTAGACTACAATTATTTACAATTTATTCATATTTAGATATTTTGTTATTTATGTGTTGCTATCACTAGGTTAGAGATGAAGCTGTTTGGTTAGATTTTTATGCTTTTACTAGATTGACTCAAAGCTCTTAACCCAGGGTTAATGAGTTTTTGAGACACTAGAACAAGTAGTCAAAGAAAACTAGCAATTAATTCAGCTAACTTTTTTTTTTATTACAGAAAATATAATCAAGCCACACATAGATCTCTGTATTCTCAGTTAATCATTCAAGCACTCCATAACTTATATTTATATCTCTATGACATTTATTCCTATATTTATAGTGAGCAACTATGAACCGCTCTGAGAAAAAGCTACTAAGTAAGAGTAGAAGGAGGAATCAATTATTATTTTTTTTAAGTTCTCCATGCTGGTTAAGCATGTATGTCAACTTGACTGAACCATGAGGAACCCATACATTTGGTCAAACATTATTCTGAGTGTGCCTATGAGAGTGTTTCTGAATTAGATAAATATATGAATCAGTAGAATGAATAAAGCAGATTTCTTTCCCTAACACGAGTGGGTCTTATTCAATCAACATAGAACAAAAAAGCTGAATAAGAAAGAACTTCTTCTGCCTGATTGACTTTGGGCTGGAACACTAATTTTTTTTTTTTTTTTTTCTGCCTTCAGACTTGAATTGAAATATTCACTTTTCCTGGATGTCAAAACTACTGACTTTCAGGCTGGAACTACATCATCAGCAATTCTGGTACTCAGGGCGTAGGATGGGGACTGGAACTACATCTTCCACTCTTCTGAGCCTCTACCTTGGTATGGCAGCCCTTTGGGATTCTCAGCCTCCCTAACTGTGTGAGCCAATACTTTATATTAAATCTCTTTCTATATATGTGCATACATCCTATGGTTTCTGTTTCTCTAGAGAACCCCATTAATACATTCTATATTCTAATATAAATGGATTCAAATAAAATGTGCCTGAAATTCACCTAAGTGAAAAAAAATTTAAAAAATGTAAATTTGATTAATTCATTTTTTAAAATTCTTTCTTCATCACAGATTTATTATTAACTAATTATTAAGCCATTACTATATGCAAGTCATTGTCTAAAGAACACGAGGTGATATAGTAGAGAACAAAACATAAGAAGATTCCTATTTCATGCAGCTTGCAAATTAAACAATAAGTTAAAAAAAGTATAAGTAAAATATTAGTATATTGGACAGGATAAATCTTATGGAGAAAAAGGAAATTATCGGAGAATTGAGGAGGGTTAGGGTGTTGGGGCAAGTATAGTCAGTAATTTCACAATGAATAGAATAATCTTCATTTGGTGGATCTGGATCAAATCTTGAAGGAATTGAGGAGAAGTTAGTTACATAAATATTTTAGAGAATAATTATAAGAGATAGATAAAAGAGCTGATTCAAAGGTTCTAAGGTGAAATATGCCTGAGGTATTTGAAAAAGAACAAGAAGGCCAGTGCAGCTGGGGCTGAATAATCTAAGCTGGAAATGAAATACAATGGGATGAGAGTGGTAACGGGGTGACAAGATCTCTAGAGCCTTGTTGACCAAAGGTAAAGAATGAGCTTTTGCATAGAGTGAAATGGTAAATTATTTGCAAAGTTTAAAGCACAAAAATGATATATCTGATGGCTGTTTTAAAAAGAACACTCTGGCTGCTGTCTTGGAAATAGACTGGAGGAAGAAAGAGCAGAACAGTTATCACAGTTAAAGGCTGTTATAGTATTTGAGACAACAGATAATGGTAACTCACAGAGTGATTGCAGTGGAGATGGAGAGAAGTGGTTGGGTGATAGATATTACAAAAGGAATGGCAAGGAAGGTAGAATACAAGCTGTGAGAACAGTCTAGGATTCCGCCAAATCATTGGCTGTAACAACCAGTGTGGGTTGTTATTAATTAACATAGTAAGGTTGTGAAGGGAGTCAATGGAGAAGAACGGGGGTTCAGTCAGGAATTTTCCTGTTTGTTTGATTCGCTTCTAGACAATCGAGTGGAAATGTCAAGACTGCAACTAGATATATGAGCCTAGAATTTTGGAAATGGATGTTGAAGTTATACATTTGGGAGTTGTCATACTGTAGATTGTATTAAAACCCATAAAACTTAAACAGGCTCCCAAGGGAATCATTGTAGGCAGAGAACAGAAGAGTATATGGAACTAAACCTTGGACATAGAAGGAGAAGCCAGGAAAAAAAATAGGTGGAAAACAGCAACTGGTTAAATACAAGGATAATTAAGGGGATGTGGATACTGGAAACCTAGTGAAGGAACAGCGTTCAGGTAGTTAGTAGAAACTGTATGAAAACAGGATAAAGACAGACATAAGAAACGTGAGAGAAGAAAAGATAAGGACATTCCTGAATATGATCAGAGATATTTGGAGAACCAAATTTGTTACAAAACAAAAATAATCATAATTTGATTAAAATTTAGTAATGGTTATCACATAAACTTATTTATAAAACTAATCAAA
>NW_011888789.1:1002448-1006842 GCF_000151845.1 Pteropus vampyrus | reverse complement strand
AAGGGAATCATTGTAGGCAGAGAACAGAAGAGTATATGGAACTAAACCTTGGACATAGAAGGAGAAGCCAGGAAAAAAAAATAGGTGGAAAACAGCAACTGGTTAAATACAAGGATAATTAAGAGGATGTGGATACTGGAAACCTAGTGAAGGAACAGCGTTCAGGTAGTTAGTAGAAACTGTATGAAAATAGGATAAAGACAGACATAAGAAACGTGAGAGAAGAAAAGATAAGGACATTCCTGAATATGATCAGAGATATCTGGAGAACCAAATTTGTTACAAAACAAAAATAATCATAATTTGATTAAAATTTAGTAATGGTTATCACATAAACTTATTTATAAAACTAATCAAATCTAATCACATGATATAAATCTTGTAATGTGCTATTCCAGTATATCAGTTAAAAATATTAATAGCACCATATCTGAAATACATAAAAGGATAAAATATTTTTAATGTTCTTTAATACTGCATAACACACTTCATAAAATCCAAACAAATCAAATTATTCTTAAGGAACAGTTTATTATATTACTATATTTTTATAATACTATAGTAATATATTTTATTATATTATTGTATTATATTATATTATTTTAATTTTCACTATCGAAACTGAATGGCAAAGGTAAGTACAGATATAATGAAAATAATTCAGACAGGCAAATGCCATGTAGGTAGATAGTTTTTCCAAACAGTATTTTATTCAGCCAATATAAATTATGCTATTAGAAAGTTCAAGACTAATTTCTTTACAAGTCCTTAAAAAAAAGTTGAATGTATTGAACTTACAATATTTAAAACTCAAGAACATGTTGTTTGTGGCCCCCAAAAGTATTCCATGTTTATTTTATCTGTCTATGTGTTTCCTAGTTTCATAAATATATTTTTCAACAACACTCCTAAAACATAACTTCATTGGGAATATATATGTATTTTAAATATATACCAAAATTTTAAACTTTTTTATTTCGTTTGGCATTCAAAAATAGTATTTTTCTTATATTAATTGTCCTAAGATGATTTTATTAAGATATATTAATTTAAAAACCACTTCTAAAATTATAAATGTACTGTTTTCTAAATATCTTATTATATGTTAAATCAAAACCATACATTTATGCTTCTCCCTGAAAACTTCCATCTTTCTTTCCATGCTTCACTGAATATCCTACAGCTTCTCAAAGGGGAAAATAAATAAAAGCTCTAATAATGAGTAGTTTCCCAAGGCACATCTTGTCTTGGTTTGGAATACTTTTAATGAAGGCAAGAATAATCAGTTTCCACTGTGTTTATCAAAACTTTAGAATTTTGCACTAGGTTTTTTTCTTTCAAATATATAAATGATTGCACAACTTTCTTGTTCAGATTGGTAAAGTTTCTTTTAACTATTTTAATGATATGTTTTGACACAGAGTCTTGAATACCTTAACTTAAAGGCAGGATTATAATCAATGATGGTCAAGATTATGAGTGAAGGTTTACTGATTTCTTCTTGCTTGTCACCCAGGACTTTTGTGAATGGTTTCCTGTTTCTATCACATCTGTCTGGTTAGAATGTGTTTTAATTCTTCTCTATTCATGTCTAATTATGTAAAAGAGATGACACGAAATTGAGTGTGTATGAAACTTTGGTTAATTTTACTTATGTTCATTAAAATGTGGTTTATTCCCTTTACAAGGTTGTTTAGACTAAGGGCATCGAATTAGGAAAATCTCTCAATTATATACACCAAAACCCATATTTAAACAAAGCAATAATTTGCATTCCTCATAAAACCAACCTGGGATTACCTGAATTCTTAGACCCTTAAATTGTAGTGAAATTAAAACTATAGTGAAGAAAAGATGTCCAGTAAAGTGGGAAAATAAAACAACTATCACCTCCAGATTTCCTCAAAATGATGTACTCCTAAAATAGTTGGAATACAACTACTTTCTTGAGAACTTTGTGGGTTATGTAACCTTTTTCTGATAAATTGAGTTGACATCTGAAGAGACGATATCATTTTCTATGGAAATAATAATCAAATTATTCAAGATAATTAAATATGCATCTTCACAAAGACAATTGTTTATTCTTCTAGGTACATGCTTTTTTATTTATCTAATTTACATACTATTTCCACAGTTACTAAAAAAAGATGATTGCGTCTTAATAAAGATTATTTGTTATCTTCTTAAAGTGGGTTCATTCTTCACCGGTTGTTAGTTATCAGGATCCAATTCTCTTAAAGCTTCATCCCCTCCAAAAAATGGCAAAAAATATCTATATGGATAGCAGCCAAATAATTAATGTGTGGGAAATTACATAATATGTACACATATTAGTGAAATTAATTTTCTGGTTTTTTTTTTTTAGTGTAGTTATTAGAGAATTTAAAATAACACATATGGCACATTTGTGTAGTTCACATTGTCTTTCCAACTGACACACTTCTCTGGAGCATTGTTTACAATAAGTGTCATTATTAAGGATAACAATACCAATTGAAAAATAGTGGCAATGCAAAAATTACACACATCCTATAAAAATATCTGTCAGCCTTTTAAACTTCTTGTAAATGATAAGATCTCCTGAGGTTCCTATTTCATTTTCCTTGAAACTGGGGGGAACGATGCTCATTATATCTGTCATGTGCAGTGACAGGTGTAGTTACAGCTGCAAAAAGATCTTTTATATCTCTATTTCCATGTTCTCAGAACAAAGACTATTTCACTTTTCATTTGGAAATTTGCCATTATTTAGCCTCAAGCCAAAAGCTTTACCTTAGTTAACTTTTTTAAAAGTTATTATGAGTGGCAAAGGTGTACTCGTTTCTCTTTACCAGATATTCTAAAAAAAATTATTTTATTAACCACATTGAAAACTGAAATATAAAATATTCAATATGGACAATAAGTTTTTCACAATAATAAGCATAATATTCATTCCCCAGATGTGGTTTATAATCAACTTAGAAATATCTCAATGATTCAAAATAAATAGAGAAAGCATGCTGTGAATTTGCATTAGAAATCTTAAAAAGTTCATCAGACACTTATATTTACTTAAAATGAGAGGAAGAAAAGATCACCCTTTGACTTAACTCACTCTTTTTATACTTCTCTCTACAACTTAGTGGTTGCTATGAGAAGTCAGGCATAGAAATTGTGCTTCAGGGTAAGCAGTTGTGGAAATTTTTCTGTCCCCCTTCCTCTTTGAAGCGCATCTATGTGAAGTCTTGAAATTCTTCTTTTCTTGAATAATGGGATGCTCCTAATGAGAAATACTGGTTTAGGAAACCTATAAAAATCTTTTTTTTTTTCTTCTCTTTAGATGATGGCTGTAAGGGTTGTTCAGAGCTCTTTGAGTTATTCAGTTCCAACTGTGACTACAGAAGTAATGAAAGAGAATGGACAAAGGTTCAGAAATCTTAGTTGTATTTGATCTATAGTGTTTGGGTATCACATATAAGCAAAGATGCAGAGTTTCATAAGAGAATTTAATACTAACTAAGGATTATGAGATTAGCCACACACAGGTTCCCATACAGACATTCATATAGCATATGTATTACGTGTTTATTATATGCTTTCCCTGTGAAATAGAAAGGTAAAAAACTAATGTTCACACTATTTCTAGAATCCTGACAGCATAATTCAAAGAATTTTCCAATCAAAATTATTAAATTATGGATAAAATGCAGCCAAAAAAAAATCCCCTCTATAAATCCATAACTATGCTAACAAGATAGAAATGATCTGCAAAGACTAACATTAAGAATAAACAACATAACCCTGGCCGATAAGAGAGCACCAAGGCTGATATTTTTCCCAAAGGTTTCCATTCTTTCAGTAAGAATGAGTTCTATGTTCACAATTTTTCCCCCATTTCATCATAATAACAGTAGAATAAATTTGAAAAGCAAAATGTTGTCATTTTTAATAGAGTGTTTTTCAATAGGAACATCTTAATTTCAAACCATGTCCATCAATACAATAATCAGCCAGATGTAGAGTTTCCCTATTTTTTTTTTTAATCTTACACAGTTTAAAAATAAATACTTAGCAGCATTAATATCACAACTTTGCAATTCTGGTTCCATGAGAATAGTGGCTCTGAGCTTTCAGACACATAATTTGAAATCAGCTGAATTTCAGATTATACAGGGTCCTTCATGTCAAGCAATCCAAGATAGATGATAATACTAAAACGTACTTAAAATTGTATATGGACACTCTTGAATTCATAAGTGCAGGCAGGGTTAAGTGAATAGGGAGGTTATGACATGTAGAATCTAAGAACAGCAGGAAACTGCTACCACCTCTAGGGCTGAAGTGGTAAGAACATAACATGACTTGTGCACACAGAAAAGACCCCTATGGGACCTTAACTTTGGTGCGAT
>NW_011888789.1:977199-1002398 GCF_000151845.1 Pteropus vampyrus | reverse complement strand
TTTTTCCCCCATTTCATCATAATAACAGTAGAATAAATTTGAAAAGCAAAATGTTGTCATTTTTAATAGAGTGTTTTTCAATAGGAACATCTTAATTTCAAACCATGTCCATCAATACAATAATCAGCCAGATGTAGAGTTTCCCTATTTTTTTTTTTAATCTTACACAGTTTAAAAATAAATACTTAGCAGCATTAATATCACAACTTTGCAATTCTGGTTCCATGAGAATAGTGGCTCTGAGCTTTCAGACACATAATTTGAAATCAGCTGAATTTCAGATTATACAGGGTCCTTCATGTCAAGCAATCCAAGATAGATGATAATACTAAAACGTACTTAAAATTGTATATGGACACTCTTGAATTCATAAGTGCAGGCAGGGTTAAGTGAATAGGGAGGTTATGACATGTAGAATCTAAGAACAGCAGGAAACTGCTACCACCTCTAGGGCTGAAGTGGTAAGAACATAACATGACTTGTGCACACAGAAAAGACCCCTATGGGACCTTAACTTTGGTGCGATTCTACTGCCAGGGCCGAGGTCCTATGGAAGAAGGGGAACAAGGATAGATCTGACTTTTCCAGCTCCAGTCTTGCATTTCTTTGCTTTGAACTATATTAATTGAACCTGCTCTGAAGCCAGCCAATAAACTTTCTGAAAATTTATGGCTCTTTTTATGATCAGAGAGGTGATGAAACTATGAGAATAAATTATGTATTTTGATCCTTTAATGATGCAAATGGAAATAATTTGAACACTATTTATGTCATTAGGTTCAAAATAAACAAGATAATTTAAGACTAGAGACCACGTCTTCTTCTCCTTAGTTAATTATAACCTTCATCTTCTGGCATGCAGTCACCAAAAAACACCGAGGATCAAGGACAGAAACAAACTAGTGTTCTTTGTAAATACTGTGCTACACTGAGCCAAGTAATGACTGTTGTCTTTTATGCAAAATACAGATCATAAAATTAGAAGGCCAAGAAAACAAATGTCCTATGCCAAACAGGACAATGCATTTCTTATTGCCTATGATTATATATTAAAATATTTGTGGTGCTCCATCAGTAAAACATTTGCTGGAATGTGTTAAAACTTCATAAGGCATAATAGGTATAATGAGGTTATAAAATAAGTAAAATGTGGTCTCTTTTCTCAAGTATTTTATTTGAGGGGAAAATAATATACGTTCAATAATGTAAGATAATGTAAATTCTGAAAGAAATGTAATCACACTATTAGTAGAAGCACATAAGAAGGAGGTTTATCTTTGAATGAAAGTATACAGAGAGGCTTCAAGGGAGAAAAAGGTAACTCCTGAGTAGAGAATGGAAGATAGAACCAGGGGAATGGATTATTACATGGAGAGGGAATAGTGTGGGGAAAACAACCTAGGGATAGAGGCAGGTAACTCAGGAGAGCTACAAGGATTTTAATATCTTAGTCAAAACACGGAACACTCTTTTTCCACGTACAGGAGATAAAGACAAAAATGAAAGTTGGGTTGTATTTTAATGAACTTGAACACTATATTTAGAACTTTACTTTGAATAATGAAATTCTATAAAGGCATATAAGTGTAGAAATAATATCAAAATGTTTAAATAATTTATTAAAGCTTCTAATCTTTAGCTAATTTTAAAATTATTTTAATCTACAAATTATATTTTAATGAAAAGTGAGAGAAATGTAAGATAAAAGAATCTAGAAATGCTCAAGTAAGAAAACACTAGGTGCGTAAATGTAATTTCATTATCTGTAATATAATACATACAATAATGCCTACACTAAAAAGAAAATATTCCAGTAAACTTCTCTTGTTATATAAAACTTCATTACTGGAGGTTGAAACAGTTCTGAAACAATGAAAGTATTCCACCATGTAAAAACACTCCCTCCCACACACACCTCGACAGGTGTGAAGGCATTATTGAGTCCAGTGCTACAGTTTCTAAACTTGAAAATTGGGAATTAACAGGTATGTGATTTACAAAAGAAAAAAAAAAAAGGCACACGCAGTTTAAAATAATCATAAAACGAGCACTACCATAGGCAATAGACAGTTTAAGAAAAATAACTGAAATAGTCTTTTAGGCTATTGCTTCTCAGAATTTAATGGGTACAGGGAGATATTTAAAACGTAGATTCCGATTCAATTGTCTGGGGCAGAATCTGAGGTATACCCAGTGATTCCTCAGGTGAAGCTGATGATGCTAATAGAAGGACCACTCTTTGGATATCAGGTTCTTCAACAACCCCATTTAACCTTCTCTATTTTATAAACTTCCCTCTCCACTAGTATTAACCACAGTGCTGAATTTTGTTTTAAACATGACCTTGATTTTTTTTTACATCTTAGCATTTATACTTCTCCCCCAAAACTATGTATGTGCATATGTATTACTTTATACCTACCAGTTTTGAAACTTACACAAATGGAATGTTTCATTTTTGACGGATATTACATCTTAGGTGACCAATTATAGATGGTTCATTTATTACTCTGCTGTACTTTAATCCATGATATGATTATACTTCAATTCATCTATTCTATTATTTTATCTTCAATTGCCAGTATATATATATATATATATATATATATATATATATATATATATATATATATATATATATATATATAAAACCAGTAGTAGTATTATTATTGTGTGTGCAAGAATTTCTCTAGGGCATTTTCTGGGGGAGAGAAATGACTAGAACAGTGCAATAAATAGCCTGACTCCATTTTTGATCTTTGCTGATAGCTTTTAAGTCTCACTCTCTGTTTTCTCCTTCTGCCTCACAGGGAGGCAAACTGATAAGAAAACCTAGGTACTTCCTCCTGTGGTGCTGATGGGAATTTCAAACCTTCCCCCTGACTTCACCTCCTAAACACCCCAAAATCCCAAATCCAAGTCCGTCTCTTATCCTGTTCCCTTAAGTCTATTTAAATGAGTTTGGAAAACTTGCCTTGCTCTCCCCAAAACACCTCATTATATGAGTAATAAGACTTATTATATTATCTCTATGTGTGTACGACATCATCAGTCTCGACATCTGATCCAAAATTTGTAATAGATTCAGTTTACGTCCTCAGGGTGGCCTTAAATCATGAGACAAGTAAGAAATTTCAAATGCACCAGGAAATGTCAGATCATTTTCTGAAGTGACAATTTGTAATCCAATCAGCAGATGATAAGAATTATCATTTATTTACATATTTTTCTAGTGTCTGATATCGTTAAATTTATGTGAACCCAATGGCTATACAATTGTATCCCACTAAGTTTTTATTTTTGATTTGATTATTAATGAGGTTAAGCTTTTTCTTTTATTCTAATTGCTATTAACATTTAGTTTTTAATGTTATAAATATCAATTCATAATAATTTTAAAATTATTATGGTGCCATTTTTTATTATTTAGCATTTTTTTACTTTCAATTAATTTATAGAATTTTTGAACAGTATTGCTAATGTTTGATATAGTGATTTTTTAAAATTGATCACTTATTTGCATCTTGTTTAATATCCTTGTATGATATCTACTATTAGCTCTTGAAAAAGGTTTAATATTCTATATTTACATTTAAGTGTCTAATACACCATATACTGGTATGTGTATGATATGCTGAGAGGACTGATCCCCTTTCACTTTCTTTCTTCGCGGATGACAAATTTTTATAGAAACATTCATTTAATGGTCCATCCTTTCTCCATTCATATGCAATGCAAACTCTGTTCTATACAACAAGTGACCCAAATATTCAGTTAGTCAAGTTTTCTATCTACTTTGCTTATAAATATGCTTAATACACATTTATAAAATATCATGATAACTGCCATAGAGAATTTTCTCTACATTATTTTTTGTCTTCAAAAAGGAGGAAGGGAGGAAGGAATGGGGGAAGAGAGGAAGGAAGGAGAGGGGGTAGGGAGGAAGGAAGAAAGAAGAAAAAAAGGAAAGAGAAAGGAAAAAAAGGGGAAGGAAGAGAGGAAGAGAACAACATCTGGCTTACAAATCCTGTACTATCTGACTCTACAAAAGCATTTGTTGACTACTACTCTATATACATAATTTGTTTGGATTCATTTACTAGTGTATGAATTTTATTTTCCACATTAATCTGCAGTTTAAAGTGTCATTGTATTTTCAGTGTAAATGGCAATTTTCTTTTTCCTAAACTATATTTCATCTTATTTTCATATATAGTTGGTCTCTATACTTTTATAATTTCCTCCACAAATTTTAATGTTTTAAAATTTTTTGATGCAGATTTTCTTTCCTGGGTTTTTTGTTTTTCTTTTTTTTTGTTTTTGTTTTTCATAATCATAGTATCTTCTTTCCATAATTTTATCTTTGAGGAAAAGAATATAACTGCATTTCTCCATGAGAATATTCCCGACCTAGAAAAATATGATATTAAATCTTTGATTGAGGTTTAATAGGCTGTACTAGTTAGATGAATATGCACCAAAAATTTCATGAGGACTAACTTATTGTTACAAATTCTCATGGTAAATATATTCTCCTCCATCCAGTGCCAAATGCAAGATAGAAAATTTCCCCTATTGTTCCCAGTAGTTTTTATTTACTCTTATCATTTATTTTAATTCTTTGTGATTCCAGTTTTGTGTGGTATCAGCTCTACGTTGGGCATATCCTAGACTATCATTCTTCTAAATCCTGTATCTTCAAAATCAATGTTTTCAAGGCAAAACTAGGATGAAATCTTCAAAATTAGAAATATCTGCTGGAAGAAAAGAAAATATCTGCTATATCAAATGAGTCATCTGTAGTAAGCAAATAGTGTACTTCTCCAAGTATAGAGACATTTTGATGTTTCATAGATCCAGAGTGATACAATTATTCCTGAGCTTGCACATTTTAAGCTCTTGTCATTCCCTCAATATTTGGTCATATGTTTATTCCATTTATAAAAGTTAATCCTTTACTTACAAGTTCTTCTCTTCTACTCGTTTTTCGCCTTTATGACAAAGCTACTCAAAATAATAGCCTGCTCATTCCATAGCTGAGAGCATGTAGGAATTATCTCTAACCTATTATTGTTCATTTTACATGACTTTTCATCAGCACTTAGCACTACTACTATTTTTTATGGCAAATAAGATATCTTTCTCTTTTTCTCTTTATTATTTTTTCTTTCTTAATTTCTCTTATTCTTGTGTTCAATACTTTTATCAACTACAGTACTTGTTAGATCTATTATCAACTATTTTATCCATTAAGTATCGGTGTGCTCCAGTAATTTACTTTTTAGAATATGTTCTTTTTCCCCAGAGATGCTTTTTCAACTCACGTGGTTCCATATTTTATTTTATTGCTAATACTTTTCATAGTTGTGTTTGTCATCTAAGCACCAGGCACTCATAGCCAGCTGCTGACCAGATTTTTCATAAACATCTCTCCTTCCATTGTATTAATGAACAATAGTATAAATGAACAATAATTAAAAATGTGCTCTTTCTCACCTAGAATTTAAACTTCTGGAAATCTAAAAAAATGTCATACTACTTTGGTTATCTCTTGGCTCCAAATATAATGTATTCACAATGTAAATGCTCAATAATTGTGAGTCTTTTTTAAAAAAAATTTAAGCAGGAAATGCAATTTTAAGATTGATTTTATTTGAATAAATGAAGCAAAGAAGATCTTAGCTGACATCAATTCAATGTGTATTTCAAAAGGAATAATATTTTTAACAAATATTTCCACATTTTACTTTGATTTACCCCAGCAGAAAATAAAAATTCTAGATAATTTAAGCCTCATGTTTCTATAGATCTTTTAGTGTCTGCTTACTATAGAATCTGTCAGTAAAACCTCTCTATCATTCAATATTTTGATTTGGCTTCCCTGAAAATACAGCTCTTTGGGTCACAAAACAGTGAGAGCATTCAAATGATTGCTTTTTTTTCCCCTTGAGAAAAGACTCCAAAATGCTTTTATTTTTGTAATTATCTTGAATCATCTCCCATCAGTGCATATAATGTATAATGTTAAGTACTTTTTTAGGTTTATTGGCATTTTCTCTTTTTCTGTATCATCTCCAAGAAACCATCTGCTCAATCTTATTTATATATGGCATATTTAGACTATAACTTTACAAGATCAAAAATATTGCTGGTAGTTATGAACAATTATGTAAAAGTGTGGGAGGCTGTGCTTAACAAACATATCGAGAATCCATTCAGGATTTTTAAGTAAGAAGAACTATATTACAGACCTAAAATAATGTCAAATAAAGTTAACTAAGATTCTAAGACTGACTTTATTATTAGACTAAATGTTGAAAAGGAAATTTAGGATTTTTCAAGCTAGAAAGAAATGCTTACTGTGGAATAAAAGAAGCCTTTACATGCACAAAGTATATAAAAAATAATGGGACTACCATATGATTCTTGGAAAATATTACCTCAAAATTCTTAAAACCCTTAAATCTGGATAGTCAGTATGAAAGTTTGAGATGTTTACAAAATGGTCTTGTGTATCAGTAAAAGAACATTTTTAACACAATGTAATGAATTATAAAGATTTTAGGAATGTTTGGATATATATTTAAACTTCAGGAAACTATTATGTGAATAGAAACACAGTTCATATAAAATCCTTAGCCTTATTGTCAAAAGTAGAAAATTATAATTTAAGTTTTGGGTTTATACTTCATTTTGCCAAAATTTTTAAGAACTAAATTTTTTATTAGCGTTTTTATAGATCATATTAGATTTTAAATAGGAATCATTAGCAACTAGTATAGTTAATTCTCAGTTCTGACTTGTTAGTGGCTTAAACTGATCCATTGCCTTTATGTAATTATTAAGGATGACAAAACAGATAATCCTCTCAGACTGAGTTTAACGTATGCTCAAATCTCTTTCGAATGGGCTGTTAAAACAAAGATATTCAAAATTATTTTTTAAAAAAGGAGGAGACTGAAAACCTCCAGCAGATACAGTATCTTTATCCCAAACTTGTATTTAGGCTATCGCATTGGTCCTCAGTTAACTTTATCTTTTGGGGCCATTTTAGATAGCATAACAATATGAGAATATGTTCTAAAGGACTTTAAACTACTACAATTTTATTTTCATTAGCTCTTTCATAAGATCGTAAGGTTAAAATATAAAATAATTTTCTTCTCCCCATATCCTTATAGGGATATGTGATGTCTAACATTAAGTTGTGGTGAGAAGAAACTAACTTCAGGTTCAAAAGGCCAAAACTCAGATCTAGCCAAATCATGTTTGTTTGTTTGTGTTTTTAATCGATCTTGAGCCTTAGTTTCTTTTAAGGAATGAAACAGACAATGCAAGAAACCTCTAGGATGAACTGTGTTTCACAGTGTTTCTTTTTATTAAGAAATCGTAGCCTGAGAGAATATATGGACAATCTTACGGTTAATTGAAAATTTACTTCTTTTAACATGGTTTACTCAAGATTCAGTCTTTAAAATATGAAAATGTCATCTTCTGACATATGCTTGTTACTTTATTTGTTAAAATTTATATAGATACATTTATTTCTACAATTAGAACACTGATATATTTTTAAAAATTCAAACTAACAAAAATAGAAAAAATGCAAAGTGAGATTTTCCTATTCCTACATCAATATATTTACTGTACACATCTATAGATATAATTTTCCACAAAAGTGTGTATATAAAATGTGATTATGTAATTATAATATGATAATACTCTCTAATTTTCATTGCTGATTTTTCTAATCAGAGTATATAGATGGTATATCTTTCTTTTAAAATATATGCTCAGAACTTTACTGTATGTGACTAGCATAATTTCTTTATCCACTCCTCTAAACATGACCACTTGAGTTTTTTCGAAATTTTTATTATTTTGTTATTTTATTATTA
The DNA here is from genome assembly GCF_000151845.1 of Pteropus vampyrus. Lineage (NCBI taxonomy): Eukaryota > Metazoa > Chordata > Mammalia > Chiroptera > Pteropodidae > Pteropus > Pteropus vampyrus. The sequence continues at coordinate 994,500 of NW_011888789.1, read as the reverse complement.
TAAACAAGGCTTTAATAAACAATATGCACAAGTTAGTATAATTATTCCTCTGGGCAAGAATTGTTGAACTTTAATATATTTTTGTAGTTTTGATTGCTATTCCTCAATGGCCTCTGGAAAGGTTCTGATGAATTACACTCACACAAATAATAAACGAGAATTGTTATTTCTGGCTGGAATTGAATGTTATATATCTTTTTATTCTTTTTCAAACTTATAGAAAATAACCAAAAACTACTTTTGCTTATCTTTCATTTAAAATATTTTACCAATGTATATATCATGAGGTTGAGCTTTACTTAACTATTTGTATTTCCTCTTTCAGGAAAGAAAAAGACCATTTTTCATAAGCAAAATTTTCTGGAAGTATTCAAGATTGAATTAACCTATTTACAAGTGTCATGGAGGTTAAGGAAAATCTCTATAAATTCACATTGCATCACAGGATCCCAAGAGCATCTTTGAGGAGTGAATATGAAGTTTGAGAAGCAAGGGATATAGTACTTTCATTGACTTTTTAAAATATGGTAGTCAATGTTAGAGAAAGGAAGTATTGAGTAATATATTCTGTCTTAAATCTTTAGAAAATTCATTTTTACATCAGATGCTTATATCTAGAGAATTAATAAAGTCTAGATTAAAAATGTCTTTAATATTAATACATGAAGAACAGATTAAAGCAAAGTTGTCTCAATTTTCATATTAATAGTTTGGGGAAGAAGAAAACTTTAAAATTGGTACTTTTAAAAAAGATCTTAGATTTCACCTTTAAAGCATTCAGCCTTTACATCTCTCAGACTAGATGATATGTTTTTGCTCAAGGGTATATGAATGTCGCTCCCTCAGAAACCCATCAGTGCCAGGTTTAAAATGGCCAGAGGAATTGCTGCAGGCAGGGCAAGCTGAGGTTTCCATCAATCTCATGTTGCCTTTACAACTCTGCAGGCTGAGAGACTTCCATAAACTACCGTGTGTTGTGTGGTGACACTACCCCAATGTGACTGCCTGCAGCTGCCCAGCAATAATTTAGAGAATGACAGAATATTCACACATCACTGAAGAATCACAAAATCCCATTTACCCATATCTGTAAACTCAACAATATACCATAATACATATGGAACAAAATTTACTTCAATTGTTAACTTATCTTGAGTAGACCAGTGTAATGGCAATTGTAGAACTCAGTGTTTTCCCAGTATATGAATAGCTTAAATACTAATGCTTACATCCATGTGCCTTTCAAACTAAACAAAAATCAAGCACTATTTCAGACCAAAGTCTTCTCTGAGACCGCCTCCTTTGATTTCTAAAAGGCAAGATGCAGACTGTGCATGGAAGAGACAGTTATATTTAGATCCTAGAATGTTTTCAAAAAGAAAATTAACTATTTCAATACCGTGATGTAAATGAGAATGTTTTCTTCAAACTATTATTTTTTAAAATAAACACTCTTGTCAGAGTAGGGGCTTGAAAAGAACTGTGGGATGAAACTGGGCAGGTGGAGTAAACCAGGCAGTTAGTCAATAGGATGTAATGTCTTTTTTTTTGTATATTTTTTTTTACCTAAATATTTAGGTAAAAAAATTAATTAAATATTAAAAATAGGTCTTTAATGCTTTTTCCGACTAAATTATGATTATTACCAAAATCATTAGACTAAAATGAAAATTGATTTGAGTAATCGATTAAGACAAGAAAAAGAAGTAAGCCACAAGACAGAATATCTGAAAGTATATACTAGAGAAATTCCAATGGTTCAGCATTTGGCAGATTTAAAATAATCCAGGGTGGGGAGAGACACCTCATACTGTAGTAGAAAAAATATTGTGTAAATTTCTGCAGTAAAATTAGAATTATAATTGGAAATTGGACTCATAATGATTCACAGAGTAAATCAATAATTTAAAGATATCTTCACTGGGAAAAAGAGAAGAAAGAAAAAAGCTTAAGTAAATCTGAAATCAAGTTACAGTATTTCTTGAACTCATTTTCCCTACCACTTAATAAATTGCTGCTGCAGGTATGAAGGTTTTATAGTTCTTAGGGAGAAAAATGGATTATGAGACATAGGAAACCTGATAAAAGAGGCCGCAAAGATGCTCTCTCCCATAATCTCTGAATCTATCACTGTTTCAAATTTAGCTATGCCTATGGCAAATTTACATGATATTAATTTTGAAGAAAATTCTGATGACCTTCTCATGGTGACAGTTGTCCCAAAGTCATATTCCTCTGATTAGTAATCTAGTTATATGGTTTTGTTTTGGTTTCATTTTTGTGAAGAATAAATTAAATTTTATATATGAATAATATGTTTTACTTTATAAAAATAGAATCATTTAATGTAATATTAAAATATAGGCATTTATAGGACAAGTCAACTACAATTTATATAAAGTCAATAATTTTTCTTTTTGTAAATAGAGTATTCTGCTGTCCTGGGATGAATAACATACAATTCAGAAATTATGCAATTTTTCTCTTCTGGACTTGTAGGTAGGAGCCTATACATTGTACTTTACTAATCGATCATATCCATTTTGAAGTTATAATTCCTTAGTTCAAATCCTGTCTCTACCACTTACTAGGTGGCTATCATTAGCTAGATTCTTCCAATTACATAAAAGTTTTTTCTTAATTTTCTGCTTTTTTTTTCAATTTATGTTCTAGACACTTTTAATTTTTTAATTCTTTAAGTGATCTTTTGCTTTATTTTTTCTTAGTTTTTGTGGATTAATTGTAAGAACATTAAAATGACATTCTTTAATAATTGTATTAATCATAATAGATGTTGGTCAAATCCTGAAAAGTCCTGCTATTAATATTGTCCATAATATAGCCATGCCTGATTCATATTTTTATTCATCATTGAAAGTCATTTTATTGTCTCATATATATACTGTTTCATGTTTGGGGTGCTATTTTATTTAGCTTAAAAATTAGTAATCATAGTCAATGATAAAAAACCACATATATTAATATTATTGTATTATAAGTAAAGTAGACTACTAACTACGATTGGTACCACTATCAGGCTGACTATTATTACTACTACCTTTACTCACACCCTGAATAGCCCACATGTACTGAGTAGTCATATGATCAGCACTATTCTAAGTGCTTTATGTTTGTTAACTATTTTAATTCTTATAATAACACCAATGGAACATCGAAAGTTCAGGATAGTTATGTATTTTCCCCAATTCCAAATCTTTTAGAGCCAAAACATGAAATCCAATATGTCTACTGCAGGGACATATCAGATTTACTTACTGCAAGTGCAATGCCTCCCTGAGAGACAAGCTTTGAAACAAGGTTAGTAATCTCAATAAATATTTATTTTTGCTTTTTTAACCTTTCTTCTCATTAATTTGAACATTTGCCAACTATTTTTGAAAGTACTTCCTTTGATATTTTACTTCTATTTTAATAGTATATTAATTTTTTTCTTGTTTGAGGTTCTTTTTTAATAGCTCACCCAAATAGCCTAGATAAAATCTTATTCCACAGGTAAAATGCTTTTATATTATCCTCAAAATATGTACTATATATATAACATTTAGGAAATTACTTATACATTTAATTTTCTTACTAAGATTTTTTAAAAATTTTAAATGGGCTCTAAAGGCATTTGAATCCATTTTCTCAAACCATTGTGATTATTAAAGCTAGTTTTACCACTATTTACCACTATTTTGTTTCTTTAATAGAAAATATGTAAAATTAATTTTGAAGCTATCTGCTGTGTCTTTAAAATATTTTCAATTTCCCAGTCACTGCACAAGAGAAGAAAGTATCTTTTGATCCTAAACTGAAACTCGTAATTTATAAAATGTCTTACAGGAATTAGCTCCCATATGTGGCAAGTGTTGAGAAACATATTGTAAATTCTAAAATCACCTCCAGAACTTTCTCTCTAACTTTTTTACCATTCCAGACAAATGATAATCCATCTATGTCTGAATGACCTCCAGAGAAGATTTCTTAATATGCCCCGTAATGTTTTCACTCTTGCTTTTAGTAGAATCATCTCATAACTGATTTTATTACTGCTAGTTAAGCTTCTGTTTATCACCTCTCTATGGAATAAAGAACAGCTGACCAATATCTTCTGTGTAAAAACATCTAAAATTCTAGAATACAGTAATTAAAACACTTCTTTGCTTTTGACTAACATTTTCTATGATTTAGTTGATACTTTAATATGGTTTTAAGAGTTTTTATCTTTTTTTCTGAGTTATGAAATACTTTTTTTATGGAGCTCACATTTTTCTTTATGATATTGCCTGAGCAGCTAAGAGTAAAAAAGGAATTGTTGTATATGACTCTAATATATTATTCTCTTGTTTGTTTAAACATTGCTACCAGACATGAGTCATAATATGAGTAGATGCTCATATTTAAATTTTTCACATCTGAAAATAAAGGGAAGTGAAACAAATTACCAAACTGTATCACTTCATACTTATTCGAAACTCCATTACAAAATAATTTTGTTTGGGGATTTTATCAAATTAATCCATGAACTTGGAATACATAACATAGATTGTCATAGATTATTCCTTTTACTAAATAATTATGAGTTATTAATGGGATTCATAATTTGTCAGCTTGGTTACAACTATTTGTACAAGTGTTATTGGCACTGGTTTCTGACATAAACTGTAATTTTATCTTGGATTTGTTTGGCAAATGCTTATAAGACAAGAAGTCTAAAAATAAAGGACAAAAACATGAAAATATAAGCATTACTCCAGGTTCATTACAGCATCTATTTGGGAGGAAAAATTGATTTAACTGATTTTTTTATCCCCAAAACATAGTCAAGGATAGTAGTTGGCAAAAATTTTCTATAAAGGGTCAAATAGTAAATATTTTATGTTTTGCATACTGTATGTCTCCATTGTAGCTACTGAAACTGTGCCACTGTACCACTAAAGCAGCCACAGACAAAATGTAAACAAATGTGTGTGACTGTGTTACAATAAAACTTTATTACAAACACAAAAGGAAGGCTGAATTTTGCATGTAGACTTCCTTAACTCAGTAAATCTTATTCTAAGTCTAAGAGTGCTGTGGGGGCTAAATAAAACACTTTTCCTCCCACTGTGTAAGTTCTTTTAGCTGGGCTAATACTCAAATTAGCAACAGATTAACTAGAAAAAAATGTCCCAAGTTTATCACAGATATAATGATATTTGTTATTATTATGTGTCATAAGAGACCTGAAATACATTGGTCATTTGAGGTTTATACGCCATTATGGATAAAGAAGAAAGGGAGTCAGGGGTCTGAGATTTCAAAGGAAATAGGCAATTTACAGGTAGCTGAGGAATAGTGGAACACACAGAGCTGGCAAATTTCTGCTAGGCAGCCCAGAAACAATGGGGCAGAGGCGGCATCTTAAAGTCTTTCCATCTACCATACTAAGGTGAAAATATTAAGATTCCTCTTCTGTGGCAGGCCTTTCCATCTGAATCTCTTATGCAGAAAAGGGGCAGAATCAAAGTTTCTTTCTGGGTCTTTTGTTTCTTAATAATCAGCTTACAATCAAAATCCTCAAAGGCACATTTTTAAGGTGGCAAAATTTTAGTCCCCGTCAGTGCCAAAACCTGCCTATGTCTTTCTGGCTTCTTGCTCCCCACTTCAGAATTCTCTTCCCTGTGGGGACACTCTGAGAGACTAATCTTCTCCAAGAAGAGAATTAAACTCCAGATCTACAAGATTCCACATTCCCTCTGTGTGCTGTGTTGGCGCATAGGACACTGGCACCAGGCATTTTCCTTGTGTGGCCTGGCTTACGTGTATTGTAACCTCACGTCTCAGTATCAGATCCCCACCTAAGTTTCATGCTCAGAGACTTTTCATTTCTCATAGTTAGAGTAAAATCTAATCTTTCCCACTATAAGTCTTCCAAGAGACATTAGAACATTCATCCCAAATTCTCTCTCCAGTGATTGGACACTCTTCATAAATTATATTTCTTAGTTTCTCAGGCCAAAAATACTAGGTTCATATTTCATTCATTTCCCATTATATCGAACACATCAGAAATTTTGATAACTATCCTTGAAAATACATGCTCTCTTCATCATCTTTGTTCTACCTCATTGTTTGAGCATCATCATCTCTTTAAATTTTAAATCTATCATATCATCCCAAGTTATTTTTAATAGAGCAAATAGATAGTATACCAGTTTTATCACATCAAAATCCTCCTATTAGTCCTCATTTCAACCAGAGCAAAAAACAAGTGCCTTACAATAGCATACATGGCGCCACTGTACGTGATCAGTGCCATCTCCTCACCGTTATATCTCTAACCTTTTACCACTGTCACTTGGTCTCTGGGAACCAGCCACATGAGCCTCCTTGCTATTTCTTAACTACACTAGGCATAGTTCTATGCTCAAGCTTTACTGAACTTAATTTTTCTGAATGTAATGCCCCCTCCCCAATACCTCCTTTTAACCAATTGGCTCACCTCTTTCTCTTTTTTGGTATAACCCTATGATCTTCACAACCTGACTTAGCCAGTTACTTATTATTGGACCATCTCTACTGCAACCAACCACTTCATATCTCAAAATATCTCTTATTTGGCTATACTTTTTCTTTATTTATATATTAATCATAACCTCCTACCATATTTATATGGTGTATTTATTGTTCTTGACTTTCTCTAGCTACTATAATACAAACTCCTGGGGACATGGATTTTTATCTTCTTTAATAAGTGTTTACATACTTCAGTGGTGATGTGTGGTGACAGATGTTAATTAGTCTTATTTTAGTGGTCATTTTGCAATATAAACAATTATCAAATCATTATATTGTACATCTGAAACTAACATAATGTTGTATGTTAGTTATATCTTAATAAAAATAAACTGACAGTTTCAGAGTTTAACGTGAATATTTGAGCTGAAGTGTGTTTAAAAATATCAAGACACACTAGAGGTAGAAATGCTACTAGGCCAAAACAAGGCTGTGGGAATGCTCTGGAGCAGTGGTCGCCAACCTTTCTGGCACCAGGGATGGGTGCTCCTATGAGAATCTAATGCTTGATGATCTGAGGTGGAGCTGAGGCGGTGATGCTAGCGATGAGGAGTGGCTGCAAATACAGATAAAGCTTTGCTTGCTGGCCCACTGCTTATCTCCTGCTGTTTTCTAACAGACCACGGACTCATACCAGTCTGCAGTCCAGCGGTTGGGGACCCCTACTTTAGAGAAAGTGGCAGGCATTGAATTATTTAGAGATGAGAGGTACTGTGTTTGTAAGAAGTTTTTCGTACTCTTCCTTCTGCAGATGATCTGAAGGAAACATGCACAATGTAGGAGCTGTTATTTAAAAATAATGACAAAGAATTGAGTTCTAATGATCAAAACCTCCCTTTACCCACTTAGAATGACTGTTTTCTTCCCCAAAGTAAATATAGCTAGATAAACATATGGTGTGTTTGTTTAACCCAGTTATTTACAAGTCCTTTAAAAAAAAATACTTAAAATCTTTTCTTCAAAGAAACTTTCTGGAGAAACCCAATACATAAAATAAACAAAAGCTAGCTGCTAAAGCTGATGTTGGCGTAGGAGTGGGGAATCTGGGTTGTGTAGAGTCCTCTCATTTGGAGAGATATTTTTTACCCCTCTTGAAATCAATCGAGATATTTCATGCGGAGATAGAAGCACATTTCATAAACTTCTAGTTTTGCTTGTTGTAAATTTTGGCTACAATGTTAAAATAATAAAGTATAAAAGACTTTTCATATCCTGAGCATCTTAGTTTTTAAAAATATGCTTTTTGAATATTATTTTTATTCAAAGTAGGCTTAATCCATGTTCTCTAAAATGTATTGGCAAAGAGCCTCAAATTGATTTTTCTTGATTCAGTTCCATTTAGTAGTTAATAACTTCCTGTTATAATTCTTTATAGCACCAACAATTATGGAATTTATAAAGCTATCTTGATGGAAGGAGCAAATATACTATAGTTACACTGTAACAAGTTTAAACTTGAATCTACCTAATATTTTTCTGCATGAAGTGATTGAATATATTGTGTTATTTGTAATAATCTGGCATCATTAAAGAGAATGGCGTCCTAAGGACCAAATAGGTCAAATGTTCTAATCCCTTTATTATTTTTTCTAGCATTTTTCTCTTGAAGTGTTTTCTCTTCTACTAGTCTCTAGAGAAAGCTCTGGTTACCTGTCTAATGTACTCTTTCAAGTTCCAAAGAGTATGGGTTCTAATGTGGGCGATTTAATTATTCAACAAACGTTTACAGTGCTTGCTTCTTGCTCTGCACCAAGCTCTTCTCTCATACTATAATGGTGAGCAAACCAGAATAGATTCAAAGTTCCTGCCCTCACTGAGCTTACAGTATAGAGGCAGAAACAGACATGTGTATAGAATCATACGATATTGTATTATAAATTTCGACAAGTGTTAAGAAGGAAGGTATAGAAAATTAAAGTGTGCCAGAGAAACCTAATCTGGTACCCAGGAAAGGAAAAGCCCTTCTGTGGAACTAATGTTTAAAATTAGTGTTAAGACTTCAGAGCACTGAAAGCTAATTCTGTAACAGAAATAATTTCAGCTGATGTTCAACAACAGGCTAAGATTTACTCTCAAAAGTAATATACCAGGAGGCAAACTCAGGTAATTTTCTAACTCAAAATCCTCACAATCACCACTGGTGGACAATTCATGGGCTTGTCACAAAGGCTTTGGTCCTTGTGTGAGTTGTTGACACTTCCATAGTGTCCTTTGAAACTGCTTTATCAAACTTTGTGTGATCTCCTCTGCCCCCACCAAATCAACTGGGTGGTAGCTATTTGAAGCTGTAAGAGAGACTGCAGTTCTCCAAACCACCACAGAAATCCACTGTATTTCCTCATAACGTTGTCAATAGGGGCTCCTACAATTCCCAGATATGACAGTTGATGTCTCCACACAAATCAAATGACCTATTCAAATTGTATGCCTCTTTTGATTTTAGAGCTGACCAAGACAATAATCTACTTTTGATTGCTTGAGGCATATCTCTAATGGCTCTGGCCTATGTTTATACTCATAATTTTAACGTTTATTTTGGGACCTGCACTTTAGCTTAACAGCCACTTCCTTGTGGTCGTATGATCAACTACTATTTGAAACTCAGTTTTAGCTTAATATCCAGGTTGAGATATTAGCATTGTATAATAAATATAACAAATAATAATTCTTCAATTGAATCAAATCTAACTCTCATCTCACCAGGATGTGAACATAAGCAGGGAAACTTAAATATCCTTGAGGAAGTGCAGTAAATAAGTAATGGAGTCCATCACACATGAATTCAAACTGGCTTTGATTTCCTTGCAAAATTGGAATTAAAAAGAAAAGTGTTAGCCCAATCCATCACAGAATCTCCTTTATTTTCTTGCCCAGCTTGAATTGTTAATATCATATTGAACAAAGCTGATGCTTTTGGAGGTACAAATGTATCCAATCTTTTGTAGTCTACAGATAAACTTCAGGGTCTGTATGCTTTTATTACAGGCCATCTTTTCTTAAAGGCTACTAAAAAAGACATTTGTGGGTACTAGTACAATTGTATTTAACATGTTTAAATTTAAGACAAAAGTTCCTGATGAACTCTATGTATTTTGTATTATTTTAAAATAAGCATAATGATGCTTTTGTTTAATTCTAAAGGTTTCACCAAAATACCCAATTAAAATAGGACAAGAGCAAATTGTCATGCAAATCCATCCCATCATACCTCAGTGAAACATTACATTTATCCTAGTATTATGTCTATGGGTAATGTAAACACCATTATAACTTTAATTCATTAACTTCTATTTTGAACCAGTTTTACTTTTATGCTTTCTAGTTACATCAGTATATCCCACTAAATTATACTGTCTTTACTTTTTAATCAGCAGGTTTGTGTTTGGTATTACACTGTGTACCAGTGCCTAGTAATCCAATAAAATTCCTGTACCACACTAAGGGTATTTTACCCATAATAGTATAGTCTCGAGTGCCTTTCTTGGGGATGTACCAAGAGATGCTGGACAGTCTTTTACTCAGAATCATAACCCACCTTTTTCCTCACCAGTTTTAATGAGCAGTGATTGTAGAGGATCTGTAGATTCCCCTCTTGCACCTCATCAGATTTTTAAAAATAGACTGGATGGCTCATAAACAATAGAAGTTTATTTCTCTTGGTTTTGGAAGCTACAAGTTCGAGATCACGATGCTGTCATGGCCAAGTTCTGGTGAAGACTCTCTGGTTGTTGGCTACAGACTTATTGTAATCTCAGATGGCAGAAAGAAAGAAAGAAAGTTCTCTAAGATTTCTATTATAAGGGTATCAATCCCATTCATGAGGGCTGCGACCTCATGAATAATTATCTACCAAAGGAGCCTTCTCTTAATACCACACCTTGGGGGTTAGGGGGACACAAATATTCAGTCCATTGCTTTTTTCCCATGGCCCTCACAAATCCATGTCCTTCTCACGTGGAAAACACATTCATTCCATCCCAACTGTCACAAAAGCCTTAAATTGTTCCAGTATCAACTCTAAAGTTTAAAGTCCAAAATCTCATCTAAACATCATCTAAATCAGATATGGATAAGACTCCATGAGCAATTCATCCTGAGGCAAAATTCTGTGCTTCCAAAATATAGCAGTGGGACAGGCAAAGGATAGGCATTTCCATCTCAAAAGTGAAAAACGGTAAGAAGAATGTGGTAATGGGTTCCAAGTGAATCCAAAATCTAATATTAATTCTTAAGATTTAAGAATGGTCCTCTCTGGCTTAACGTACTATCCTCCAGATCCACATGGATGGTAGTCCCACCATTATGGCCCTCCCAGCTTGAGGCTGAGGCCCTGAGACTGTGGGTGATCCTGCTCCCCAAGACTCTGCTGGGAAAAGCTCACACTACAGCACTGTGTGGGAGTCTCACCCCAGAAAACTGTGAAGGAGCACCCTGGCCTTCCCAAACTGGTGAGATACCCCTATCCTTTGAAACTGCTTTATCCCTAGGCCCTAGTACCCTGGGCCTGTGATGGTCATGGCAGCCCCAACGATCCCTGTATTGCTTTCTTATGGTCATTCTTCTCTTGTCTACTGAGATGCCTGTTTAAGTCTGTAGTTCATATTCACACTAATTTTATCAAAGTGTCAACTGAGCATATCGGTTCTCTCCCAAACATACTTTCTCATTTTTATTTGCAATATTGGATGGCTGAAATTTTCCAAATATTTAAGTTCTAGTCCATTTTTACTTAATAATTCTGTCTTCAAGTCATTTCCCTATCCTCACATTCTACTATAAGCAGTGAGGAGAAACTAAGCTGCTCCTTTAACACTTTGCTTAGATTTCTAAGCAAAGTGTTAGGTACCTAGCTACATCACTTACAAGTTACACTTACCACAAAACACTAGAACATGAGCACATTTCAACCAGGTTCTTTTCCTTTATTACAAAGATCACCTTTTCTCCATTGTCCAATAACATGTTCCTCATTTCCTTCTGAGATCTCAGAATGGGTTTCACTGTCTATATTTCTGACAATACTCTGTTCATGATAAATTATGTCTTTTCTAAGATGTAAGCTTTCTCTACATCTCTCCATTTGCCATTCAGAACCATCAACATAATTGACTTTAAAATTCTGATCACAGCAATCTAGGCTTTAATAATGTGCACCTCAAATTCTAGTCTCTACCCATTAACCTGGTTCTAAAACTGCTTCCACATTTTTAGGTAATTGTTACCGCAGCACCACTTCTCGATACCAATTTCTATCTTAGCTGAGTCCATTATTGCAATGTACTATAAATTAGGTGGGTTATAAGCAATAGAAATTTATTTGCCACAATTCTGAAGAATAGAAATCAGATATCAGAGTGCCAGCATGGTAGGTGAAAGCCTTCTTCCAGGTTGCAGGCAGCTAACTGACTTCTCATTGTACCCTCATATTGTGGAAATTGAGTAAAAGGGCTCTCTGGGGTCTCATTTAAATGGCACTAAACACAATCTGAGGTTTCCATCTTGGGAGCTCTCTTCCAAATGCCATTACATTGGGAGTTAGGATTTGAACATGTGAATTTGGGGAAACTAAACATTCAGTACATTGAGGTTAACATAATGCATAAATACATTTGCATAAATGTATAAAATATATTTCAACAGTAGATCACCAGGAAGCTGCTGATGTCATTCCAAAAAATGACAACACTTTGCCTGATTATCCCTGTGTTTTAGCTGTCTCTTGATTTTCTTCCCCTGTAAACTGCATAATCTCTAGTGTTATATCAGTCAGGTAGGGTTGTTTTCCAATCAAAGAAAATACACACTCAACTTCTTTTGTCATTATATCCCTCCTTTTTATAGACAACATCATCAGCCAAAGCTTGACAGACCTGGTAGCCTCCAGTTCCTTATCAGATATTTTCATTTTCTCCAAAAACAACCAAGATATTTAAGGTATCAAGCCTCCAAGCTGGCCCATAGTATTTCCATCATTGTATTCATACCCTTCCACATTATACCAGATTGGTTCCTATGACAAATAGCATATGGCACAAGAAATGGCATGTCACTTCTGAGGTTTAGTTATAAAGGACTGAGGTTTCCATCTTGGTAGCTCTCTCCTTTAGTTCATAAATTCTGTTGAATGACTTGCTAGGAGAAATTCAATCTGTCATTTTGTGAGAATCCTTATGGAGTTGTCCATATAGCAAGGGACTATGTGGTCTAAGAAAGCCTTAGACCAGTATCCATTAAGGAACTAGAGCCTGTCAAAAGCCTTTGGTACTAGCTCCAACTGAGCTTTGAGACAACTGCATCCCAGACTGACAGCTAGACTGAAATATTTTGAGAGCTCTTGAGACAGTATTGTTTAGCAAAGCTGCTCCTAGATTCCTGACCCTGAGAAATTAGATGAAAATTAATGTTAATGTTAATTATTTAAGCTGCTGTGTTAAGTGATTTGTTATGAAGCAAGAGATAACTAATATGGTATCAAGTGCTTGGTTGATTTCCAGTCTATCTGAAAATTTAAAAATCCAGTAGGAAATGAAAATGGAATAACAACTTATCAAAGTTGCGAGGTGCAGTGAGCAGTGCTTAGAGGGAAATTTATAGCATTGAATGAAAATATTAGACAAGAAGAAAGATATATAAAATCAATACTATAAATTTGAACTTAGAAAACTATAATAATAAGAAAAAGTAATATAAATAAGCAAAAAATAATAAAAAATAGAGCAGAAATCCATCAATGTAATTGAGTATAGGGCATCAATAAAGAAAATCAATTAAACAAAAAGCTGGTTCTTTGAAAAGGTGAATAATTTTTCTAAATACCTAGCCAAGCTAACTAAGAAAACTTAGAGAAGACACAAATTATTAATATAAGAAATGAAAAATGTGTTTTCACTACTGATCCCACGGACATTAAATGGACAATAAAGACATATTTTAAACAACTCTATATTCACATATTAGATAATTTAGATCAAATGAAAAAAAATCATTGAGAGAAGTAATCCAACTCACACAAGTAGTAAAGATCATCTAAATAGATTTATATCTATTTAAGCAATTTAATCAATAGTTCATAACTTTCCACCACAGAAAGCACTAGACCCTGAATATTTCACTGGTGAATTCTACCAAGTATTTAAGGAAGTAAAGATAACAATTAAAAAAAATATATACCAATTTTCTATAATTTCCTCTAGATAATATAAGCAAAGGGAATACTTCTTAACTCATTCTATGAGGTAAACATTATCCTACTACCAAAACCATATAAACATATTAGAAGATAGAAAGCATACAGATTGATATTTCCTATGAACATAAATGCTAAAATCTTCAACAAAATGCAAGCAAATTAAATCCTACAACATCTAAAAATATTTGTGGAATTTATTCCAGATATGCAAGACTAGTTCAGCTTTTTGAAAATCAGTTAATATAATCATCACATCAACTGACCAAAGAGGAATAGAGAAATAGAATAGAGAGCCTGGCAATAGACCAACAAGTACAATGGAACAAAATAGAGTGTCCAGAAATACTCATAAATATATTCAACTGATTTTCAACAAAAGTGATATATTTTTTGACATATCTTATGACTTGTGTCTGAAATATACAAAGAACTCTTAACACTCAATAATAAGAAAATGAACAAACTGATTAGAAAATGAGTAAACATTCTAAACAGATACCTCAACAAAAAGATATACTGATGGCCAATTAACATATGTAAAGATATTCAACATCTTATATTATTGAGGAATTAAAAATCAAAACAATGTGAAACCAACATACACATATTAGGATGGCTAAAATCCAAAAATGACAAACACCAAACACTGATGAGGATGTAGAACAACAGAAATTCTCATTTACTGCCAGTGCAAATGTAAAATGTATTTGATATATGATAGAAAAATAGATTAGCTGACTAAATTAGACACCAGAAACAGACTGACAAACATAGTCAAGTGATTTCTGACAAAGGTGCAAACGCAATGGAGAAATAAGAATAAGTTCAAGAAACAGTGCTAGAAAATTTGAATGTTCATAAGCAAAAGTGACCTTTAATACATACCTTACAACATATGCAAAATTTAGCTTAAGATATGCAAAACATCTTAATATATAACTGAAAAGTATGAAATGTTTACAATAAAATGAAAAGTATTTGAGATATTGTGTTAGGCAAAAATTACTTAGACATAATACCAAAGGCATGATCCATGGAAGAAAATATTGAGAGAAAAACATGTAGGTGGCCAAAGTGTTGATATTAACAATAAGAGAATGTTAATTATGATTAACATGTTAAAAGTTCCAGTGGAGAAGATGAAAAATATGCATGTTTACTTTCAATAATCCCAACATCTATGTTGAAAGAAAATATCTGTCAATCAAGAAATGTGTTCTCAAACTTTGTTGAAAATGAAGGAATCAAAGTGAGAAAAGTACAATAGAGTTTACCAATCACAAACCTTCCATTGAATGTGAAGAATATACTTTAGAAAGAAGAAGGAGGAAGAAGAGGGAGAAGAACAAGAACCACCACCACAACAGACCCAGAAAGAAAGACCTGTGACATAAGAAGAAAGATAAGCAAGGGAATAAGGAAAATTGTAAGTTAATATAAATATTTGTTGTCTCTATTATAATGTCTAATTTATGAACAACTTTTAAAAGAACTAAAATTGATACCAAATGCATGTAAGTTCAGGCAATATGATAGAAATTGAAATCTTCTAAAGATGTGTATTTAGGGGGAATGTTTACAAAGAAGCTGATGAGATATTGATGTTCATGAGACTTTCCTAAAATGTTATAAATTATATTAATTTTCAAGAAAATGGATAACTAAATAAAAAGAAGAAATATAATTTCCAAAATTCAGGGAAAAATGGAAAAAGAAACAAATTGATCCTAGAAACAGACAAGAAATGAGATAAAGTTTAAAAATAAAACGGAAAATAAAAACCACAAGGTATGATAGTAAAATAAGCTTCGATAGATTAGTCATCAAAACAATGTTTCTGAACTAAATTCATCAAACAAGATTGAACATTCATATTTTTTAAAATCTTTATATATGGGGTTCAAGAGCATGTTTGTAAAAAATTGAAATTGAAAGATGAAAAAGTCAATAAAAAAATAAATCCAGTATAGATATATTTTATCTATATTTTTATAGACTTTAAGGAATATTCAAAAGTTAATATCCATTTTACAATCCTGAGTTATATCCAAGAAGTATTCAAGTTAAAGATATTTAACTGTCCAATAAATTGTAACAATTCCAAATCTCTACGGAAAAAGTAAACTAATCATAAAATACATAAAAGCAAAATTTGTAGAAGTATGGTAGAAATTGACAAATACATAAATATAAGAAAGATTTTTTTAAAAAATTCTACTAAATAGTCAATATAAAAATAACATAGAGTCTCAATAACAAAATTAATAGGATAAATTAAAGGAAATATGTAGAAACTTGAACTTATTAATTAGGTAATGTGAATTTTTTTCCAGCTTTGCAATGTTTACCTATATAGACCATATTCATGGCCCCCCCCAAAAAAGCAAGTCTCAACTTCACATTGCAGGGTGCATTAGAAACTATCAAAGGACAAACCTTGGACAACGTAACTAGGTAGCTAGAAACTACCATAAACACTTGTTAAACGCCTTTGGAAGATGAATTTTTTTTTTAACCGAAAAGATGAACGGCAGCAAAAAATAAAAGGCAGTCATGTCTGATCTTCTCTCAAAGTTGCTTTGAGAAGATTGCCTTTCCCGATCATCACAGAAATGAAAAAAAAGTGGCACTTTATGAGATATAATGGACTTTTGACTATTAGTAGTCAACCAGCATCTTTTGAATATCTTTCTCATATTTGTATATTTCTTCATTATGAATTCTATCTACCTAAATAAGAAAGCTGAAAAAACTTCTCTATTTCTCTTGTATCTCTAAGTTTTTATGACCAAGTCTTCCCTAATTAGCTATGTATTTAGGAGAATTTATTTTATAGAAGATAAAGTGGAAGAGGCAACACAAGCAGACCCCATTCTTGTTTGGGGTGCTTCTGTTCAAGTGTTTCAGAGACATAAAGTACCAGTTTCCAGAGATAGAATCCCTTGCCCACTATTGTAGGCAGAATTGTAAAATGGACCTCAAAATTCCTGACTCCTGGTGTGCACATCTTGTACAATTCCCCTCTCTTTGAGTATGGGCAGGACCTGTGATATGAAGGGGTATCACTCCTGCAATGAGTTGATTTGAGTTAACCAAACAGGTGGACCTGACCTAATTAGATGAGTCCTTAAAAAGGAAGTGGTCCTTCCTAAAATCAAAGTGATTTGAAGTGTGAGAGAGCCATGTAGGAAGATACAATGGCAAGAAACTGTACATGGCCTCTGGTAGTAGAAAATAGTCTGTATCCTTCAGCCTTCAGCATAGAGAATAGAGGCCTCGGTTCTATAATCACAGGAAATTTAATTCTATCAAAGGCACATGAGTTTGAAAGAGTGTTCCAAGCCCCAGAAAGAATCATAGCTACGTGATTTTAGTCTGTGAGATCTTGGTAAGAGGATTCAGATAAATCCATACCTGGACTTCTAACCCCTAAAGTCTATGAATTACTATGTACGCTGTTTTAACATACTGAATTTATAACACAATGATAAAAAATGAATATACTATCTTTTTTAGGTGCTTAGAGGCAAAAAGTCATGGACTATTTCACA
>NW_011888789.1:967642-976345 GCF_000151845.1 Pteropus vampyrus | reverse complement strand
AATCTTAATCTATTACCAAACATCCTTTAACTGAAAACTTTACAGTAACTTGCTTTTAAAAGAATATATCATTTTTATACTCTTCACCTTAATATAAAACATTTATTATATGTATTCCTAGTTCTAAAACCTTTAGACTCGAGAAAAACTTTTATCAAAAGCTCTTATTGGAGATTAATACTGGTCTTTATACATGTCTACAGAAAAATTCAAAAATATAAACTAATCAGAAAGATTAGTTTTTTTTTACTTATATGCTCATGATTGTTAGAAGTTTCAAATATTGACTCTATGCTCATAAATAAAAAAAAATAAAGAAAAAAGTGAATATTGTTGAACATGAATAATAAGAATTTGTTATTGTTTCCTTGGTGTCCAATTTCCTTGTACTATCAATCCATTCCATTTATAATGAAATTGCTTAATCCTTTGACTTTCTTCCCTGCGGTCTACAATAAAGTCTCACTCACAATTGGTAATACCCTAGTCTACATAAGAGATGGTTCTGCTAAAATAGACATGCATGAAGTCCTTACTAGAAATTATTTGGCCATACAATTATTTCCACTCAATTACAATACCTATAGGTTCAAATTCTCCAATGTTTAAAAACAGAGATTGTTGTTTTACTTCTTGGTTCTAAAGCATTTTTGTATATTTAACATTATATATTTTCCTTCATTTTTCAATAATTTATATTTTGATTTCGTTAAACAATATTGATAGTGAAGTTTTAAGGTCAGAAAATCCTTTTCATTCATCATATCTTCCAGGTCTAACATGTTTTTTCTTATAAATATTTTTAATACTGATTAATGAAGGAATGGAGTGACTATCCTGTGGTGTAATTATAAAAATGAAATAAATTATAAATTCTAGAAAGGATAAATTTTTGATAGAATATATATTTCTAAATTTTCCACCAAGTACATTATTAAAAAAATGGCCTTCATTTTTTAGTGTATTTTTAGATTTACAGCAACATTGAGAAAAAAGCATAGAGATTTCCCTTATCCTTCCTTCACCTAAACATGCACACCCTCCTCCACTACTAACATTCTGCAGCAGAGTGGTACATATTTTATAACTAACTAATGAAACTACAATGACACATCCTTATCACCCAAAGTCTGAAGTTTACATTAAGGTTCATTTTGGTGTTATATAGTCCATGTATTTTAATAAATGTATAGTGACATGTATTTATCCTTATATCATCATGCAGAATAATTTCATTTCCTTAAAAAAAAAATCTATGCTTTATGTACCTATTCATTCTGTACTCCCACCCCTGATCTTTTACTGTCTCCATAGTTTTTCCTTTTCCATAGTGTCTTATAGTTGGAATCATATAGTCTATAGACTTTTCAAGTAGGCTTCTTTCATAAAAAATATGCGTTTAAGTTTCATTCATGTCTTTTCATGGCTCATTAGCTCATTTCTTTTTAGTGTTGAATAATATTCTATTGTCTGGATGCACCAGTTTATTCCTACATTCACCTACTGAAGGGCATTTTCATTACTTTCAAGTTTTGGTAGTAATGAATAAAAGTATTGTAAATATTCATGTTCAGGTTTTTGTACAGACATAAGTTTTCAGCTTCTTTGGGTGAATATTAAGGAGTGTGACTGATTCACCAGGTTCACTTTTATTATTTTTTGGGGGGGAGCAAATGTGCCAATGACCCTTATTTCAAAAATGAGCTTAATTAATTATAAAAATGTTAATATTTATTTTTATTGATAAAAGAACTATAGAAATAACCATAAGTACTGTGAGAAGCAATAATACAATTTTTAAAATATTTAAATTGCAAGTTGCCTCTTATTTTGATTCATACAAATCTACAAATCTAAGGTGATTATCCACTTCCCTAGAGTAGTGGCTAACCAAGGCCACTCTACTGCATTAACAGTTTGATTTTCCACAAGTAGAGAATTATTAAGAGTGTCATTAACATTAAATTGAAGTATAATATTTGCAATGACTAGTAGAACGTCACTATGTCTATTTTAGCTATTAGAAATGTTATCATTACTAATTACAAAATCTAATAGTTCATAAGTTATATTTAAAATATACATATTTTTGCAATTGTGTAATATAAGAAACTTTATGTGGTCACATTTGGCAAAATAACTGAATACTTGAGAATAAAACAAAATTAAATTGAAATCACAGAAAATCTTCTGTTATCTACTATAAACAATATAACTAAGCTGTAGTCCACTGAATAAATATCAGCGAAGCACAAGCAATGGGTAAAAGAAAACAAACATTTGAACTTGAAGTAAAAAAAGCTTTGCATATATGCCTGGCAAGAAATCCATTGATTAAAGCTAATTATGTCTCCATTTTTTTTAGGTTGAATTGCTGTCTGGAATAAATACTAATCCATAGCAAGGGAAAAATCTCACAGAATGTTATAATTGGAGGACATCAATGCAAATATTAAGTTCCTCAAAATTAACTACAAATATTATAAAAACCAGCATGCAAATAATAGATAAATGAACTTAAATGTGAAAGAGCAGAACTGAGACAAAAAATGGAGGATGAGAATAAAGAAGAGATAGAAATAAGAAGTAAAAAAAGAGAAAGGCATTTGCATTTCTAAATGCAATAATACATCATCTGTAGTTATTATATATAAATGTATAAGTTTACATGTAATATAAAATAAATTTTCCTTGATGTTTGATTCCTTTAATTCAATACAACTTAAATTTTAAGTTTAAAATGAATTTATAGCATTACAATAAGATGAGACATTGGTCACGCTGATACATAACCCTTTCATTTAATATGTTTTAAATTAATAACTATAAATTAGAATCTTTTTGTATCAGATGATAAATATAATAACATCATGGAAGATCAAATTCAACAATTATCTGCAGAAAATGGTGTCAGTCTCAGTAAAGAAACACAGAACCCACTGATTTAATTTTAAGACGTCTATCTACCTATCTGTTTATCTACTTACATGTCTACCTATAAATATTATTATAAGACTATACAAGACTCTAAAAGGAGAGTTTCAATACTGGCAGAAGAAAGGTATGAAAATATATGAGTTTCTGAGAAAGGATGCATTCCAGAAGTCATAGCATCAATAGATAAGAAACAATTTTAAACACTATATTTTAAAAGGAAAATTAAGATTGAACAAAGATGAGAAAATAGGAAAAAATGTCTAGGTCAAGTTATTAAAGGGTAATAAAAGTCTAGAGCTATGCGAGATCAATGAACATCATAGTCAAGGGTTTCACTTTAAATCTGTAGGACATATTTAACTTTTAGAAATATTGTAGCAGAATAAAATGATGAAACGTATTTTGGGTATTAGATTGTTAGAAAGTGTTAACAGGTCTCAAGATTCAGCTGAATGTTTATTGATAATTATTTATTTACCTAGAATTTCTAAGACATATCACCAAAAAGCCACAAATTTGGACTATATTACTCTCATTCTCTAAAGAACTGGTCTAATAAAAATATAATTTAAAAGTAAAGTATCATAAAGTATATCAATAAATTAATCATTTAGGGCTTCTCTGAGAATAATTGTTATAAATATTTAGAAAAAAACTTTTTCTGATAGTTTTATTTCTACTCATGCAAAGCTCAGCTTCCTTAGCCTTACAATTTTATGTGGGAGAAAAAGAAAAAACTCAACAAGAGAAACAACAATCTTATTGCTGAACCATCTACCTAAGTAAACATTAAGACAATAAATAAGGCAAGAAACACATTTAATTTAGTTTTTTGTACCCTTAGCCCATACCAATATTTGTAGGTATGAATTAGAGATGTTTTTATAAAATGGCCAAAGGACAATTTGATCAAAGTTAAAGATTACCATGGGATATCGTCAAAGAAATTTTAAAAAGTTATCTTTGTTATTATTTATGTACTTATTATTTTTATGGTTATCGAGAGCTTGCCATGCCATGTGCAAGGCACATGATGACTGATTTATATACATTGTTTTATCATTATAATGTCAATATCTATTGAATCAAAGAAATATGTTGCATCAAGAATGATTATCTGCCTTTAAAAAGTGTGACCAAAAACACACACAAAAAAACAAGAAAGAACAGGAAAGTTAAAATATTATTTTTAATAATCACATCTGCAAAAACAGCCTTTTAAGACAAAGATTTCTTTATGTGATTATTAAGCGTCTGACATTTTAAATGTATAGGTATGGGGAATGATTTCTGGATTGTATGAGAAGAGCTTGGTAAATTATCTCACTAAAATATAGCGATAAATTAAACAAAATTGTCAAAAATGATGATTTAAGAACTCTGAAATTTGGCCAAAATTTACTCCAGAAGAAAATCTTCTGAACCTTGGTTAGAACATTGGAAATCTGTGGCACTTTAGTGAGAGCAAGATGTTACCATACACCCCACTCCATGGCATGACAGTAGGTTTATTGGATAAGGGTGTAGAATATTCCATGCCTAAAACATTGTCAAAAACAATAGCAATCTTAGTAGTAAATGATCTTGGAAGGCTGATATTGAAGCTAGACTTAGGTTTCAGTATGGCTGGAGTGATTAAAAGACCAGCAGTCGGACCATAAATATCACAGGGTAGTCTAAAATATGAGACAATTTTGGCCTCAAAAAATGTTACTTATCGCTGGTGGCCTGGAAGGCTTTATACATGACAAAGTGTCATTTGTAACACCTTGAAAGGTAATTAAAAATATAGAATTGGTGCAGAGAATTATCTAAACAATAAAACAGGCAGCTATATCAACCACCTATTGGGGGGAAGTCGGCCTACAGAGTTCCTAAAATGTATCATCTAACATGCCTTGCTTCAACAAAAAAACATGGAAGATTAAAATAAACCAGAAGTGTGACCCATACACAAGACAAACACATCCAAAATGAGTTAAAGTGTCTTTCAAGGAGTTTGAGATGTTGGACCTAGGTGAAAAAACATCAAAACAGCTAGCATAAATTTGTTACAAGAACTAAAGGAAGTTATTTTTAAATAACTTAAGGAAAATTAGGATGAGAAGACTCGTCAAATATAGAATATTGATAAAATATCAAATATGGAATATTAATAAAAATAATAAAATGGAAATTCTGTTAAAAAAATACAATACTTGATATAAAATTTGCTAAAAGGCCTTGAGTGCAAAGGTGAGATGGCAAAAAAAGAATTAGAGAATCTAGCAATAGACTGATAGAAATTATTCTTCGATAACAGAAAAAAAGAGCAGAGGAAAATTAATAGAGCACCAAAAACATACGGGATGTGCAAACATGCTAATACACACATACTTACATACATGTATGTATGTACGTGTGTCCTAGAAGACTAGAAAAGACAAAAACATGAAAGAAAAAATTGACAATGGAGAAAACTTTCAGAATTTGATAGAAAACATAGTTTACACTTTGAAAAAACTTTATGAATTCCAAATAGGATAAACAAAAGTTAGAGAAAGACTTGTTTAAAAGAAAAAACAAAGTGAAAACTTTGAAGGCAGCAAGAGGAAAACGAATAACAATGTAGAAGTAAACCACAGTAAGGTCAGAACTATCTTCTCATCTGAAACGAGGGGGCCAAAATGCAATGAGATGACATATTCAATATGCTGAAAATAGAACAAAACAAAGCGCTGTCAAGCAAGGTGAATATCCTGCAAAACTATTTATCAAAAATGAAGGTGACATAAAAGTTTATTTAAATAAAAAAAAGAATGAGAAAAAGGGTTACCAGAGGCTGGGGTGGTAGAGAAAATAGGTAGAAGTTTGTTAAAGTGTACAAATTTTCAGTTGTAAGATGAGTAAGAGGTGAAGATCTAATATATAATATAGCGACAATAGTTGATAAGACTGTATTGTATAATTGAAATTTGGTAAAGAAGTAGAACTTAAATATTTTCACTAATAAAGGCAATATGTAGAACAACAGGAAGATGGTTGACTAGGTAAAAGCCAGGTTCGCCTCCTCCCAGGACTGCATTGAAATTACAACCAAATTATAAAATAAGTCCAGCTGATTATAATACTTATCTCTGATAATATAAAGGAGCCACACTGAGCCAGTAAGAGGGGTAAAGTTGAGAATCCGGCTGGACCCACACCCATGGGTCCTAGAGGATCACCAGGAGGGAGAACAAGGCTTCAGAGACTCTCCCTGAAGGAGAGAGGGGTCCTGGTCTCATTTGGGGACTTCCTAGCCCAGGGTTCCAGCCCAGGGAAGAGGAGATTCCAATAACTCTGACTGTAAAATCTAGAGGGGATTCCGGCCTTCTGGGTGAGACAGAAGGAGACTGAAACTCTAGACACCCCTTTGAAGGACCCGCACACAGGCTTTCTGACCTGCAGACACTCACCTGGGACACCGGAGGTGGGTCAGAGGCTCTATCGGGATCCATACCAAGAAAGTCTGCATTACCTGGTGCCAGAACCAGGGCTGGACGGGCAGCCACCATTGTGCCTTAGTCCAGCCCCTCTACCAGGCAATATACAGACCACTCCAGCTTGACTGCATATCCTTCTCACGGGGTCCTTAGGAAGCACTGGTCAGAAGGGATCAGCCTGCCCCACCCAACCTGCAGATCACTCAGTTTTTTGTTGTGGGATGGCTGCCACACCCTGCACCGATTCAAGGCCAAACATTCTCAGGTAGCAGCCAGTGCTGTGAGCCACATTTCCTAGATAGGGTCAGGCAGATCACTGCTGCCAGCACTAACTTGGGTGGATCTTGAGGATCTGTGGGCCAGTCACAGACAGCAGCTGATCTTGCTATGATCTGGGACTTCTGCGGGAATACATGAATTGTTACCAAAGTTGCAGCAAGACTGAGGCTGTATTGCTCTGACTGCCATTGTCTCTGAGACCCCACCCCACCTTACCTACAAATTACCCCAGGCTGCCCATTGAAGTGCCACAGCCCTGCCCTTCCCCCTGGATCTCCAAATCCACACAGGCACAAACTTTGGCTAGCACAGGGTGAGAATTGCATGGAAATCAGTGGCAGGCAGACCTCTGCTGCCTGCAAGAGGTGCAATATTGCGTCCGGAGAGTGCAAGGGTCTGTGGGACCGCCCCAGACAGCAATTTGTGTCATGGTGATCTGTGACTACAGCAGGAATGCCCAGGCACAAAAATTGCAGCAAAATTGAGGATATATTGGTCTGACAACCCTTGTTTCTCTGAGATCCTGCTTCACCCAAGCCACAAAGTGACTGCAGCCCATTGACAGACAGCCTCCCAAGCTGTGCTTGGCTCTGGGGCTTTGCAGTCTGTGCAAGCAACAGACCTTGGCTAGCACAGTGAGTGCATTTTGGAGAAAAAGTTGTGGGCAGACCACTGCTGCCTGTATGAGCTGCAATATCTCTTGAGGAAATTGCAGGGGTCTGTATTGGCCTGATGGCCCTTGATGCCTTGAGCTCCTGCTGCATCCAATAAACAAAGTGCTTGAGCACATTGATAGGAAGCTGCCTCTGCCACGGGGTAGCACATTCATTCTCAAGGTGGGTAGCAGATGACCTTGCTACGCGTGAAAACTTGTACAGGAAGCCACAGAGACATCACTGGCATGTAAACTGACACTGCAGTGGCAGGGGGAAATTTACTCAATAGACCCAGGAGACTCCTGGGGTCCCTGCACCTACCAACATACATATCACCCAAAGGCTCTTCCAATTTCAGAGACTTATGTACACTTACAAGCAGTGTCAAACCTGGAGGAGCACTGGTCCCTCTGCTAAAATGCCATAGATCAGGGATGGGGATAATCGACCACTCCCTACGGCATTGTCTCGTCAACTTACCTGTAGGTCCAGCATAGTCAACAAGCATCTGCAGATACCTTTGTAGGTCCCACAGGGTAGCTCTGAGCAATGAAAAGCAACAGCTGACCTTGGCCTATGGGGAAACCCCTCCCAAGAGGCCACAAAACCAATGCATCTGGAAGCTGGCACCAGACCACAACAGAGCAACTCCTGACTAGTCCCATTAGCGGTATACACAAAGGGTTTTTGCAACAAGTACACAAGCCTGCTAGGGCATATCCCACTAAGTAGATCAGTATACACACAGAAACTCTTACCCTATGTGTGCAGCCAATTCCCACAGTCAGCCTTTGTGTTAATCCCATCCATTGATTTACTAACAGCGAAAAAGGCTTGGTGACAACAGAAGATCACACACAACACACACGAAGGTCACGTCCAGAGCCCTTGGCATAGAGGATCAGAGAGAGTGCACCACGGGCCACACAGAACACCTTCCACATTAGGCCATCTGGCCAAGGCTGAGAGATGAAATGAATAATCCTGACACATAAAAAAGAACACAGAGAGGTTAATAAAATGAGAAAACAAAGAAACATGCCACAAATGAAATAACAGGAGAAAACATCAGAAAATAAGCTAAATGTAATGGGAGCAAGCAACCTACTAGAGACAGAGTTCAAAATAATGATTATAAGGATGCTCAACAAACTTATGGGGAGAATGAATGAGCACAATGAGAACATCAAAAGAGAGATAGTAAACATAGAAAAGGACATAGAAATCATAAAAAAAGAACCAGATGGAAATGAAGAATACAATAAAAAATGAAGAGTACACTAGAAGGATTTAATAGTAGATTGGACAAAGCAAAAGATCAAATCAGCAAACTGGAATACAAGGTAGTAGAATATACCTAATGAGAA
>NW_011888789.1:966931-967592 GCF_000151845.1 Pteropus vampyrus | reverse complement strand
AACATCAAAAGAGAGATAGTAAACATAGAAAAGGACATAGAAATCATAAAAAAAGAACCAGATGGAAATGAAGAATACAATAAAAAATGAAGAGTACACTAGAAGGATTTAATAGTAGATTGGACAAAGCAAAAGATCAAATCAGCAAACTGGAATACAAGGTAGTAGAATATACCTAATGAGAACAATACAAAGAAAAAAGAATTTTAAAAAATGAGGATAGTTTAAGAGACAACATGAAACATTAACAATATACAGATCACAGGAGATGCTGAAGGAGAAGAGAGAGAGCAAGGGATTGAGAATCTATTTAAAGAAATAATGACAGAAAACTTCTCTAACCTGGCAAACAAATTAGACATACAAGTTCAGGAAGCACGAAGAGTCCCAATCAAGAAGAATTTAACAGACCTACACCAAGATACATCATAATTAAAAGGCCAAAGGTCAAAGACAAAGAGAGAATCTTAAAAGCATCAAGAGAAAGGTAGCTAGTTACTTACAAGGGTACTCCCATAAGAATGTCTCCTGATTTTTCAATGGAAACTTTGCAGGCCAGAAGGGACTGGCAAGAAATATTCAAAGTTATGAAATACAAGAATCTACAACCACAAATACTCTACCCAGCAAGACTTTGATTATAATGGAAGGTGAGATAAAG
>NW_011888789.1:963337-966881 GCF_000151845.1 Pteropus vampyrus | reverse complement strand
TGGCAAGAAATATTCAAAGTTATGAAATACAAGAATCTACAACCACAAATACTCTACCCAGCAAGACTTTGATTATAATGGAAGGTGAGATAAAGAGCTTCCCAGACAAGAAAAAACTCAAGGAATTCATCATCAACAAGCCAGTATTACAAGAAATGTTAAAGGGACTTCTGTAAAAAGAGAAGGGGTAAAAAAAGAAAATAGAGATAACAAATACAAATAATAAAATGGCAGTAACTAGGTACCTATCAGTAATCATTTTAAAAGTAAATGGATTAAATGCTCCAATCAAAAGACATAGGGTAGCCAAAAGGATAAGAAAGCAAGACCCATGCATGTGCTGCCTACGAGACCCACTTCAGATCAAATGATACTCACAAACTGAAAGTAAAAGGATGGAAAAAGATATTTCATGCAAACAGAAATGAAAAAAAAAGCCTGGGTAGCGATGCCTATATCAGATAAAATAGACTTTAAAAAAAGGCTATAATAAAAGACAAAAAAAGGGTATGATATAATGATAAAGAGATCGATAAATCAAGAGGTCGTAACATATATGCACCCAATATAGAAGCATCTACATACATAAAGCAATTATTGACTGACATAAAAGGAGAGATCAATAGCAATACATTCATAGTAGGAGACTTTAACATCTCATTGACTCCAATGAACATATTTTCCAGGTAAAGAATCAACAAGGAAACAGTGGGCTTAAAAGACACACTAGACCAGATGGATTTAATAAATATTTTCAGGGCATTTTATCCCAAAGCAGCAAAATATACATTCTTCTCAAGTGTACATGGAACACTTTCTAGGACAGACCACATGTTAGGACACAAAACAAGTCTCAATACATTTAGAAAGACTGAAATCATGTCATCCATCTTCTCTGATCACAATGGTATAAAACTAGAAATCAACCGCAAGGAAAAACTGGAAAATACACAAATACATGGAAGCTAAATAACATGCTACTAAACAATGAATGGGTTATCAGTGAGATCAGGGAAGAAATCAAAAGATACCTATAGACAAAGGAAAATGAAAACATGACTCAAAATCTATGGGACACAGCAAAAACAGTCCTAAGAGGGAAATTCATAGCAATACAGGCCTACCTCAAAAAAAAAAAAAAAAAAGCTCAAATAAGCAGTCTAACCTACACTTAAAAGAACTAGAAAAAGAACAGAAAACAAAGCCCAAAGTGCATAGAAGGAAGGAAATAATAATGATCAAAGCAGAAATAAATGAAATAGAGTATAGAAAAACAATACAAAAGATTAATTAAACCAAGAGCTGGTTCTTTGAAAGGATAAACAAAGTTAACAGACCCTTAGCCAGCCTCATCAAGAAAAAAAGAGAGAGGACTCAAATAAAATCAGAAATAAAAGAGGAAAAATAACAATGGGCTCCACAGAAACACAAAGGATCATAAGAAAATACTATGAGCAATTATATGCCAACAAATTAAGATAATCTGGAAGAAATGGACACATTCCTAGAAACATAAAATCTCCCAAGAAAGAGTCAAGAAGAAACAGAAAATCTGAACCAACCAATTATTACCAATGAAATAGAATGAGTATTCAAAAACCTCCCCCAAAAAAGAAAAGTCCTGGACCAGATGGCTTCATAGGTGAATTCTGCCAAACATTCAAAGAGGAATGAACACCTATTCTTCTCAAACTATTCCAAAAAATTCTAGAAGAGGCAAGTCTCCTTAACTCTTTTTATTAAGCCACCATTACCTTGATTCCAATACCAGACGAAGACATTATGAAAAAAGGAAACTATAGGCCGATATCTCTTACGAATGTTGATGCAAAAATCCTCAACAAAATATTAGTAAACCAAATTCAGCAATACATTAAAAATATCATATATCATGATCAAGTTGGATTTATTCCTGGGATGCAAGGTTGGTACAATATCCGCAAATCAATTAATGTGATACACCACATTAACAAATCAAAAGATAAAAACCATATGATCATATCAATAGATGAAGAAAAAGCATTTGACAAAATCCAGCATCCATTTATGATACAAACTCTCAGCAAAGTGGGAATAGAGGTAACATACCTCAACATAATAAAGGCCATATATGACAAACCTACAGATAACTTCATACTCAGTGGGGAAAGGCTTAAAGCATTTTCCTTAAGATCAGGAACAAGATAAGGATGCCAACTTTCACCACTCCTCTTCAACATTGTATTGGATGTCTTAGCTAGAGCAACAAGTCAAGAAAGAGAAATAAAAGGCATCTGAATTGGAAAGGAAGCAGTAAAATTCTCATTATTTGCTGATGACATGATACTATATGTAGAGAATTCTGAAGATTCCACCAAAAAACTGTTAGAACTGGTCAATGAATTCAGTAAAGTAGCAGGTTACAAAATAAATATTCAGTGGCATTTTTATACACAAATGATGAACTTTCAGAAGGAGACATTAAGAAAACAATCCCATTTACCATTGCTTCAAAAACTATAAAACATCTGGGAATCAAATTAACCAAGAAAGTAAAAGACCTGTTCTCAGAAAATTATATGTCATTGAAAAAAGAAATTGAAGAAGATACAAATAAATGGAAGCATGTACCATGCTCATGGGTAGAAAGAATCAACATCATTAAAATGGCCATACTACCCAAAGCAATCTATAGATTCAATGCAATCTCTATTAAAATACCAATGGCATTTTTCAGAGAGATAGAATAAATAATCCTAAAATTTACATGGAACCATAAAAGACCCTGAATAGTCACAGCAATCTTGAGAAAGAGCAAAGTTGGAGGTATCACACTACCTGATATCAAACTATACTACAAGTCTACAGTAATCAAAACAACGTGGTACTTGCTTAAAAACAGATACATTGATCAATGGAACAGAATAGAGAGTCCAGAAATAAATCCATGCCTATACGCTCACTTTATATATGATAAAGGAGGTAAGAATATACAGTGGAATAAAGACAGTCTCTTCAATAAATGGTGTTGGAGAAATTGCATAGATACATGCAAAAACAAAAAAAAAAAAGAAAAAAGAAAAAGAAATTGGACCACCTTCTTATACCATATAAAGAATAGACTAAAAATGGATTAAAGATTTAAATATAAGACCCAAAACCATAAAATTTCTGGAAGAAAACATGGGCAGTAAGCTCTCTGATATTACTAACAGTAATCTCCCTGGGCAAGGGAAACAAAAGAAGAAAATAAACAAATGGAACTACATTAAACTAAAATGCTTTTGTACAGCAAAGGAAACCATCAACAAAACAAAAATATAACCTTCTGATTGTGAGACAATATTTGCTAATGATACATCTGATAAGAGTTTAACATCTAAAATATATAAAGAAGTCATACAACTCAACGACAACAACGAAACAATCCAATTAAAAAATGGGCAGAAGACCTGAACAGGTACTTCTCCAAAGAGGAAATACAGATGGCTAATAGACATATGAAAAGTTCGTTGAGGTCACTAATCACCAGAGAAGTACAAATTAAAACCACAATGAGATATCA
>NW_011888789.1:959179-962137 GCF_000151845.1 Pteropus vampyrus | reverse complement strand
TGATAAGAGTTTAACATCTAAAATATATAAAGAAGTCATACAACTCAACGACAACAACGAAACAATCCAATTAAAAAATGGGCAGAAGACCTGAACAGGTACTTCTCCAAAGAGGAAATACAGATGGCTAATAGACATATGAAAAGTTCGTTGAGGTCACTAATCACCAGAGAAGTACAAATTAAAACCACAATGAGATATCATCCCACATCTATCACATGGGTATCATCAATAAATCAAAGAAAAACAAGTGTTGGTGAGGATATGGAGAAAAAGGAACCCTCAAACACCATTGGTGGGATTGTAAATTGGTACAGCCACTATGCAAAACAGTCTGGAAGTTTTTCAAAAAGTTAAAATCGGATATATCTTTTGATCCAGCAATTGCACTTCTGGGTATTTATCCAAAGAAAACCAAAACAATAATTTATAAAGATCTATGCACTCCAATATTCATGGCAGCACAATTTACAATAGCCAAGGTATGCAAGCATCCTAAATGCCCATCAACAGACAATTAGATAAAGAAGTTATGCTTCATATATACAATGGAATATTACTCGACCATTAAAAAATGAAATACTACCGTTTGCAATGACATGGATAAATCTAGTGAAATAAGTCAGACAGAGAAAGACAAATACCATATGATTTCACTTATGTGTGGAATCTAAGGAACAAAAAGAACAAACTAATCAAAAAAGACTCACAAATATAGTAGACAATTTGGTGACAGACAGAGGGGAGGGAGGATTGGGGAATGGGAGAATGGGGTGAAGGGTTAAAGAAGTACAAATTACTAGTTGATCAATGGTCAGGGGGATGGGGAGAATGGCATAGGGAATGTAATTAGCATTAATAAATTGGCTAGGTAGGATACCAGAAGAGAGAAGGAACAATTAAGGAGATCATTTTATAAACTATAGAAATGTCTAACCAATGTACTATATACTTGAAACTAATTAATTTTTTTAAAGGCAATATGTGAGGTGATGGATGAGTTAATTAACTTGATTGTGAGAATCCTTTTACAATTTATATGTACATCAAATCATCACTTTGTACACTTTGAATATTGCAGTTTTAGGTGTCAATTATACCTCAATAAAGATGAAAAAAGAATGAGCTCCTCATCTAACAAGATCACTATAGGAAATTCTTCATAATAAAAGAAAATGACAAAAGAATATAACTTTAATTTTCACAAATAAATATATGAAGCATATAGGTGAGGTCACATAAGTATAGTCATGTACTCCTTAACAACAGGGATGCCTTCTGAGAAATGCATTGTTTGGCAATTACGTCACTATGCAAACATCATAGAGTGCATTTACACAAACATAAATGATACAGCCTACTATATGTCTACGAGATACAGCCTATGGTTCCTAGGCTACAAAACTGTACAACATGTCACTGTACTGAACACTGTAGTCAATTGTAAAACGATGGTAAGTAATTTTGCATCTAACTATATCTAGACATAGAAAAGGTACAGTAAAAAAATGGAATAAAAGATAAAAATGTGTGTACCCATTCGCATGCACTGAGAAGGAAGGAGGGTACTGTGGAAGGAAGAGTGAAGGTCAGATGAAGGGATGGAGAGAACAAGAAAGAGAAGGGGAAAGGGAGAGTAGAGTTTAAAGAGACTCAGAGAGCTAAAGCCTGAGAGGAAAATAATGAAAGACAGAGAGAGAGAGAGAAATGGAGAGAGAGAGAGAGAGAGAGTGAGAGAGAGAGAGAGAGAGAGAGAGAGAAATGGGACTGGAAAGAAAAAGAAATAAAGAGAAACAGAGGGAAGGAAAGTGAGTGTGTGCCCAATAGTATCTGTTCATGTGTGTGTATGTGTGCAAGAGTAGGCATGGATTGGTGAGGTGCTGGCCTCAGCCTGGTCTTCTCACTTCCTTGCCACAAGCAGGCACACAGCCAGGTAGACAGCGTGCTGAGCCTTCTCCTCTGTTTAAACTACTCAGAGCTTGTAGTAAACACAACATGTAGTTAGATCCAGGCTTTTCTTTCAACATAGCAAACAAACATTTTGCATGCAATTTATTTTAATATTCAAAAAATAATTTCTTAAAATTTCAGAACTCATGAAAAACAGTAATCTACATATTCAAGAATACTACAAACTCTAAATAGGATAAATATAAAGAAATCTGCAACTACAACTATTATAATAAAAGGGAAGAAAGCCGAAGAGAAGAAAATCTTGAAAGTAGAAAAAATAATTCCTTTATAAGAGAACTCCAATATAAGCAACAGATAACATTTTATCAGATCAAGAGAAGTCAGATTGCATGGGACAGCATTTAAAAGTGCTCAGATTAAAAACAAAAATTAAAAGAAAGCAACAGCAAAACTTTTATACTGTTTTATAATTCAATTTTTTTTTTCAAAAATTAAGATAAAATTTAGAGATAATGAAAGCTAAGGGAATTTGTTTTGGGCAGACCTGATTTACAATAAATGCTAAAGGAAATTCTTTAGGCTAAAGGCAAGAAATACCAGAGAGTAATTGGATTCCACATGAAAAAACAAATAACACTGGTAAATGTAATTATGTAGGTAAATATAAAATACAGTATGATTGTAAATTTCTCCTCACATTTAACATATTTATTAAGTATTCCATAAATCAATGTGAATAAAATCGTATTGTTGGCCTAAAAACATATAGATAGGTATTGTATTTTATAGTAACAACACAAAGAAATAGGAATAGGGTTGTAAAGTAAGGACATGAGAACAGATGGATGGTAAAATAAATCAAAAAAAGAAAGGAAAGAGGGAAAGAACAGAGGAGGATGAAAGAGAAGGGAAGGGAAGGGAATGGAAGGGAAAAGAAGGGGAGGGAAGGGGAGGGAAGGGAAGGAGAAGGGAGGGGAGGGGAGGAGAAGGGAGTGGAAGGGAATGAAAGGAAGGGTAGAGGAGGGAAGGAAAAAGAAATAAAAG
>NW_011888789.1:946332-957919 GCF_000151845.1 Pteropus vampyrus | reverse complement strand
TACCTTGAGTTGCAAACAGAGAAATATATCAAAGTAATTGGAATGCAGCTAAGGAAGTGTTCAGAAAGAAATGTATAGCTCTCTACCTATATTAAAAATGAAGAAAGGCCTCATATCAAAAATCCGACAATCCACTTAAGAAACCAGAAAAAGAACAGCATACTAAACCTAAACCTAGCAGAAGTAAAGACTCTAATAAAATTAGAGTGGAAGTAGAGAACAGAGAAATTCAACAAAATGAAAAGATTAAGAAAATCAACAAACCATTAGACAGATGTAGAAATAAAAAAAAGAGAGAGAAGGCACAATATGCTAAAACTAACAATGAAAGAAGGTCATCACTACTAATGTAAAAGAAATAAAAGATATAAAAAAGAATATTATGAACAATTGTATGCCAATATATGAGATAACTTGAAAAGAATAGAAAAATCCTAGGGAGACACACACTACAGAAACTGAAACAGAAAGAAATGTAAAATATAAGTAAGACCTCTAACAAGAAAAAGAATAAATCAGTATTTTAAAAATTTGCCACAAAGAAAAACTCAAATCTGTATAACTTAAACTGGTGAAGTCAACTAATATTTTTAAAATGCCAATCCTTTATACTATAACTAAAATGCAGGATGAAAGACTGCTTTCCAATTTATGCTGTGATTACAGTATTACCTGAAACCCAAAAAAACCAAACTAAGATATCAGAGGACAAGAAAAACAAAAATAAAATCTACAGACCAGTATTAATTCTTATGGATATAGATGAAAATATCTTCAACAACAACACAAATAGCAAACTGAATCCGTTCTATATACAAAAAGATTATATAGTCTGATGAATTGAGTTTTATCTCAGGGATGCTAAGTTGGTTTAATGTTCTAAAATCCACACATAAAAAGCAATATACACAAGTCACATTGTTGTCTCAATATTTAGAGAGAAATCATTTCAAAAGTACAAAATTGTTATATAATAAAAATGCTAACAACTTAGAAAGGACTTTCTCAACCTGACAAAAGATGTCTGCACAAAGCTAATATTACATGTAATAGTTAAAATTAAAGTCTGAGTGTCCTTCTAATATCAAAAAGAAGACAAAGACATAAACATTCTTACCATCTCTAGTGAACAATATATGGGAGGTTCTTACCAGAGTAACTAGGCAAAAGGTATATGTGGAAAATCCTAAGAAACTTATTAAAAACTATAACATATGATTGAATTTTATGCTATGTGGAAAAAAATCAAGACTATAGGAAGGAAACTATTATTTGCTAGGGGTTAAGAGGGGATTGGGTTGAATGTAAAGGTGTAACAAGATGGAATTTTTGGAGGAGTTTTAATGGCTCTGTATCTCAATTATACTGGTGCTATATAATTCTATGAATTTGTCAAAACACATAGAACTGTAAACGAAAACAAATTGCTTTGATATATATATTAAAAATAAATAAGTAAATAAATATTAATGAACCAGGGATTTTCGTCATGCATTTATTAATTATTTTGGCTTCTTTACAACTTTTTAATATCCTAGTGTATTATAAAAATAACAAAATATATAAATTTGGGTTTGACACAAGCAAATTAATTTACCACTCAGGACTTCATTTTCTACATAACTAAATGAGAATGTATGGAAAAAGAGTCATGATGAATGGCCCAGCAGGTAGTGCTCTGCATCTCTCTTAGTAGTTTCATTCATGTATACTCTGCACTAAATTGCTGTTACTATTCTTTCCTTTTCCTACCATCAGAACAGACATTGAGGTAATATTGTCATAGAAAGTGTATTTGAATTCTTTAAATCTAGTTAAGAAATGATCCTTACCATAAACTTGGTGAATTCACTTATTCGGTTCTTACATTGTTTGTTTGTAAAAGGAAATTTTGTTAATCTCCAAATTTTTGTTAATCCAGCTCTGAAATTCCAAAATATAAGTTTTACCCTTTAATTTAGTATCCTTATACCTATGCCTAAAAATAATTTCTGAGCTTCTAATTATATTATTCAAAATTGGTCTCTTTTTAGGGATGTTTATAAGGATTCTTTAGCTAGATAATAGTGACTTCTAGTGAAGTTTCCTTTTATCTACAACATATGTTCAAAGTCAATTCTGGTGATATCCAGAAACCAGAGGATCCTCTTGTATTCTCAAAGACCCTTCCTCATCCAAGGTTCAATTATAAGTATATGTGGTTTTGCTCTAACATAGAAATGTATATTTATTTATGTGCAGATTACTCAAAGAGAATGCTGGCTGTATAACTTTAAAAATATCTGGAAATTGTCATATTTGATCAACAATGGGATGATGTTTTTACACTAATCACAAGCTTGTAAAATTTAGTCAATTTTTAAATAATGTCAACTGAAATAATTCCTGAGATATATCAGTAAGGTAAGGTATTTTGTATTCTAACTTGGTATGCCAAGTTAATATAAAAGTAAAATGATTAAAAAGGCTAAAAATATCTGTATAGAGAGTTGATATCCATTTAATGTCTTTTCATGCAAATGGGTATTTGAATCTTCAACTTGAAAATTATTCTTCAAAAAACTTGAGTCCAAATCGTTAGATTAATATACCATATTTTAATACAATGTGACTTGAATGATAATATTTAGTTTTATGGGAAACATAATCACTGGTCAACTCTGCTCTAGCTAAATACAGAACAGATATACATATTAAGTATTTTAAATTATATTTTTGTGACTTAAAATAATGTAAATCATTTGTATGTAAGCTTGTTCAATGAATTCCAAATATGTTCTGATATGTTCACTTACACATTTCTGTTTAATATATTTTGGTTGAGGATAATTTTTAACTAGTTTTTTAACAAATAATACATCCATTGAAAAATTATCACATAATGTTTGTTCTATTTTTTATCTGTATATATTCATCATATAAACTTATCCTTCAGGGTACTATAGGAAGGAATTTATCCTTCAGGGTACTATAGGAAGGAATGAATTTCCTGTGTCTCTATTCATATGTCTTTCTTCAATTTATAAAAAGTAAACTTTCATCCTTTATTGACATTCTACTAAAAGTAGAATGCTGGTGTCCTCTGTTGCTCAAGATTCTTATGTTATGTGTTGCTGAAATTATGAATTTTTTCTAGAGATGTCTGTCTCAATGGTTTGAGGCAGTGTGTAATCCCCGAGCTGACAGCAAGGTTAGAGTCTGAATTAGTTGTATGGTAAAATTTCCCTGTTGTATAGTTCTAGACCAGGAAGAGAAAGAGTAATTTCATTTTGATCTCAAGTCCAAAGCAGGTCTAAATCTAGCTTTTCCAATAATAAAATTGATATTTTGTTCCCTGAATGACTTTTTATATTTCCTCACTAGTTCACACCTTAGAAGTTAAATCAGCTTTCTGACTACCATACGTCAACTTTTCCCTCTGCAACTCATGATCCTTCTGTATGGTACATGCTCTAAGAGAAACCTGGGAGGGCAGAAGGAGCATAACCTCTCTAGTGCATCTTAACACTGGCAGTCTAGGGAATCAAATCATTATTATTAACTTAAAAAGTATATTTTTTCTAACATTAATAAAACATCCCACATTTTATCATGGATATAAACTTTTTTTTTTAAATTTGAATAGAAAATTCTGTGATATGGACCTACATTTGGGGAATAGTAAACCTTACTAGGTCTATGTTCTAAACTACTTCCACTCTAGACAAGTAAGTGCCTTTATGTTCCAACCCCACATTCTAGTGAATTTCTGTTTTGAGATGAACAAAATCCAAGATCATAATAAAAAATTACACTATTTTCTTTAGTCATTTCTTCTCTTCAGAGATTTCTCAGAGTTGAAGGGTGTGTATGTCAAGACTAGTTTCTATTACTCCCAACCTTTGTAGTTAAAATGTCATCTTAATATTAAGAGACATCAAGAAAGTACCTTTTTTGATTGAGAAATTGAATTAAGAAAGTACATAATCTTAATATTCTACTTCTCACTGAATCAAAAAAAAATGTTGAGAATCAGGGCTTTTAAAAAGCTAATTATGGATATTGAAAATAAATTGATTGATGATGAAGATACTATGATAATATTAGAAGCAATGATATTTTGATTTCAGAGCATAGTCTAGGGCATTAATAATCTCATGGAAGTTAAAAAAATGAGGTAACATTTGAGCTAGACTTCGAGTGATTAATAAGAGTTCACTAAGTAAAAAACTATTAAAGCTTAAGATATAGAAACACATCAAGTGTTTCATTATTACTAGAGTTTATAATATGTATGTTAGTCTCAGGAGGTAAAAGAACCAGAATGATAAACAATTTAAAGAAAGTTAATGACTATTAAAGAGATATAGATATTAAAGAGGTATAAATAGATATACTTCTTTAAAAGTAATAATATTTATATTATTGTACAAAACATTTAATTTTTATGATACTTTTGTGGAAAATGTAGAGCTAAAGATACCAATAATCATTACTAACTTTTTTTGAACAGTAATAACCATGATAACATCTTTCGAGATCTTAATATGTATCCAATAATTTACAATATTATGCAAGATTTCTTGATGTCCTACAAAGGCCCTTTTTGGTAAGTGTAATAGCTCATTCTGTGTTAACTTGGCTGGGCCATGAAGTGCACAAGATGTATAATCAAACATTTTTCTGGGTATTCCTGTGAAAGTGTTGTAGATCAAATTAACATTTAAATCAGTGGACACTGAATAAAGCGATTTGTCTTCCATTATGTGGATGGGCTTCATCCAGCCAGGTGAAACTGAATAGAACAAAAATACCAGATTCCTCTGAATGAAAGAGAATTCTCCAAAACACTGCCTTCAGACTTCATCTGCAACCTCATCTTTCCTTAGTCTCCAGCCTGGTAGCCCACTCTTCAAATCTTGGACTTGCCGACCTCCAAAATCATGTGAGCCAGTTCCTCAAAATAAAACTTTTTCTCTATGTATACACATTCTATTGATTCTGACTAATATGGTAGGTTTTATATTACTAATATACAGATGAAAAACCAGCAACTTAAGTTAAGTAACTTGCCCTAGGTTACAAAGTAGTAAGACCGAATCAAAATTAAAATGAAGGTTAATTTGAAACTATAATCTAGGTTCTACTAAGGTTAGATTCAATGGGAACCAGAATAAAGTTTGATAGAAGTAAAAAAAAAATAAAATCAATAGCATTATATACGAGATGAAGACAGTGGGCTTAATAACAAGCTTTTAAAATTTTTCTTCAAGTTCTATGTAAGTCTATATAAAATAATAAAGCCACCAAAATAATTTACTCTTCGCTGAAAGAATTTATTAAAATATGGGATATGTTTGATCTCTTCTCCATTTACCCATTAATTATTCTGACAACAAATAGGATTTGAGCCTCTTTTAAGTGTTAGAAATGGATGAGAAGCAAAGTTCCTTCCCCCATGGAGCTTATGATCTAGTCACATGGGATAAATATCTTAAGCAAATATAAAATAAAAACATTTAACATAATCATGTGTTTTATGAAGGAAAGTAAAAGAAGATAACTGATATTGTAACACTTGGGGCCTAATTTAGATTAATGGCTCTTAGATACCTTTTCCAAAGACAGTGCACTAAAGAAGACACTTAATGTTTAGTAGGAATTAATCATATACAGAATTTGATGGTGGAAAGGAGGGAAATGTAGAAAAGGAGAAAAGATGATCACTATAATTTTTACGTACTCTGTAGAAATTTGATTACTTACCTCAAGAAGAAAAAGAATAAAAATGAAGTTTCTATATACTATAGAAAAGTAAAATCTTTTTAAATTGTTGTGTAGAAAAAGATTAAGTATTTTTGTTAGCTCCTGATAAAAAACCTGGGACAAAGATATTTTGGTACATTTTGCTTGTTTATTGACTTTTGTCATAAAAATATCAAAATTGGAAGTTTTGCTATTGGATATATTGGAAGGATTTAGTCACAAGTTATTTCTCCTAGTCGTAGAATGGTAACTAGATACATTATGGCAATTTTCTAGAGATATAAATGGCCTTTATCAACAGAATGGTAATGCTAATTTAAAACCTTGGGGAGGAAGATGTTTCTGATGGTGCAATCATTGACTAATGGAGAACATAGAGAAAAGTTCAGATGGGAGGGCCATATTTGAGCTAATGAGCTTTGTTCCCCCTGTCTTTATTTAAAATGATTAAAACTTTTAAAACCTTTCCTCTCCTCCTTTCTCTGTTTTGCACCTAATTAACTCCTATAAAATGCATCACTTTCAGGAAACCTACTTCATCCTCTGTGTTTCAATGTGTGTTTTCTGTTTTCCTATTGCTTTGAGCATCTTATTTCACAGCACTAAAATTATATTGCAATTATGCTTTTACGAGTTATTTCTCCTAATAGCTCATTGAGGTCAAGTATGATAAAACTAAAGCAATCTTATTTTACAGTTGCTTAAAAAATAGTTTATATAATGTTAAATTAGGAGGCAAGATCAAAGAACAAATGCCCAGGAAGTAATAGACATATGTATTAATTTTGAAATATCAACCTATTAAAAAAAACTGTAAGTAATAAACATTGTACAAATTTATAGTCATAATTTACCAGATTGACAAACTAGAATATGTTGCTATGGATTTAAAGAAAAGCTAAAGTTTTACTTAAATTTTATTTTGATGACAATTAAAAATATACATGATTTTCCTCCAACACTTTCCAGCATTGTATGTCACCTTAAATGCTTTTGCATATAGTAATAACTTTCAATCCAACATAATTCAGAGTGACTAATGACTTAAAAACTATCACTTTACTTGAAAATATATTTGTTAAAGTAATTAGCCATTAGACTGAGGAGGCTCTAATGCCTTGGTGGTCTGTGTAAGTAAACTGAAACCTAAGTCAGAGTCAATGCACTCACCTGAGAAAATTAAACTTAAGAAAACTAATCACAAACAGTTAATCAGACCTTCCCAAATAAGGCAACCTATTAAACTATAGCAAATCTAATCTAATTGCTTTGCTTTCCTTCTTATCTAAAAAAGCCTTTCCCTGGTTCCAGCTCCTGTCAGTGGAGTGCTCCTAAATAATTTTGGTTTGGCAGCTGCATGACTGTAATCAATGTTTGCTCAAATAAACTCTTCAAGTATTAATGTACCTCAGTTTATCTTTTAAAAGTTCTGGTTTCAGAAGCAGGATCTATAAGATATCCCCTTTCCCACCAATGATCTCCAGGAGCAATTAACAATCTAGCAACCGGACAAAGGGACATGCTAAGTCCTCTCTGTACAAGAAGGTCGTGGTTGAATCCCTCTCAAATCCTAGACCCATATTTTCTCATTATGATCTCTCTGACTTTATTTGAGCATTCCTCTTTCTGGACTGGGTCTGAAATAAACTGGATGGGATCCAGTGTGAGGCCTCAAGTAGATAAATATTTTTTTTAAAGGAACAAAAAAGAAAATGGTTCCTCTAAATCCAGAGTCTGGAACTCTTCTATCTGGGACTCTAGCTATCTATATTTATAAAAATTATAGGCTCAAATCTGTACTTTTATGAGTAAGAGGGTTAACTTAATGAAAGAATTTCAGTTGCTGCAGTGGGGGACTTTTAATCTAGATAAAGTCATCCATTTAGGAGATGACCTTGAGAAAAAGGGGTCCTGAACATCCCCCAAGAATAAGATACATTTTTGATTAGTTTGCAGAAGTATCTAAGAAACTAAATGGATTAAAAAGTGACTCTTAAAAAGAATCCTTACAAAAGGCAAATGGAAATAATTCTAAAAGTCTTCTCCAAAAATATCAGTAAAAGGCTTTAGCCATGTGAGTGGGTAATTTTAACTAATTTCAACTGCAAGAAACACAATTTAGATCCAACTTTTTTTTTCATAAACTAGTACGTTTCGCATTATTGTACGTGTCTCATGACTAAAATTTTAAATGTCTATCTGTATGTTTATGTTTGTCTAAATATGTATGTTAGATATGTGTCATTTTTCCTACCTCTGGTTGGCATTACCAATATTAATTTATAATAGAGAACTATTTAATTGTCTTAAAGAGAAAAACACTTATATAAATTAAATATTCTCTCAGAAATATACAAACTAACCCAACTGTTTTTCAAGTTCACATGATCTTGGATAATCTTGGTAAATAAAAGCGAATTTAAGTTTGTTGACTTAATTAAAACAAGCATGTTTTCAGATTTATCAATATTAACTATAACACAAAGATACAACTTTTATTCTATTTGGTCGACTAGTCGAATAAGTTTATATTATCTGTTACAAAATTTGTCAGCATAAAAATAACAAAATGATGGCTCATTGTTTAATGGCTTGTGAAATTTTCATAAGTAATCTATACTTAATAGTTAAGAATGAGTGAATTAAATATTTGTGAGATAAAAGTTTATAAACTTTTAAATCATAATTATATTTATGGTATGTCTATTTAAAAATAGTTTCCAAATTCTTTTTGGTAACTTCAAACCTTAAAGTTACAGTAAGTTAAGTTAAATGATAAATATTCATTAAATATCTAGACCATTTAAATGAGGTAATAAATCATTAATTATTAAATGAAGATTTATCTACTTTTGGCTTCTTATGGTAGAGAACAAAGATATTTAGGTCTGTTAATACATGTGTCTTGTGACACACTGAAAAATTTACTATGAGGAAGAATACATGTCTAGAAATTATGAAATGAATTTATATATTTGCCAATATACAGAATGTAGTGTAACAGTTCACAATTGCTTAACTCATAGTTTTTATTAAAAGTTAAGGTTTCTAAGGGTTAAGAATTCTAATCCATTTATATAACTAAAACTACTAGAAATAATAAGGAAGATAAGTCCATATGCAAAAAAAGTAAGATGCATTTTTTTTATAAGAAAAGGTATGATGTATGGAGATAAATTTTTTAAGGGGAAATAAAGTAATTCTATCTTGAAGTAGAACAACTGGTTGTTTTGGAATGAATAAGAAGAGAATAAAGAACAAAAATTAAATGGGTAGAGAAAGTTGAGGGAAACAAGAGACTCACGGCCATGGACAATGGACTAGTGGTTACCAGAAGGGAGGGGAAAAATAAAAAAATAAAATGTTAAAACAAAAAAAGAGAGAGTTGAGGGGTGGGAGAGAGAGAGGAAAGAGACAGAGGATCTTAAATTGTTAAGCTAGCTAAAACTGAATGGATTTTTTTATAAGGGTTTTAAAAATAAGCTTTAATATCAATAGTGTACCTCTGTAAAACTAAAATTTAATTTTATTTCATATGTTAAAATGCAAAATTTTGTTGAACTATTGCTCTGCTCTGGAGTAGAGGTGGTGAAAGGTTTGTTTTTACATTTTGATTATCTACTTATAAGGCAAAGATTTTGAGTCTTATCAAAATAATTTCCTATGCTTCAAGTTGTCTTTACCAGTTCTTTGATAACTTGGGAGAATTGAGTCTTCTCTATTAAAAAAAGATCAAAGGATTATTCCTTTTATAACTAGGTGACTTCTGTGTTTGCCTTTAAAGTCTTTAATTGTCACTGTGATCTAATGGATAACTATGTATTGTTTTACAGTGACTTATGATCTTACTTAATCAAGTGTTTTAAATCTTTTGATATTATTGACAAACTTCCCCAAATAAAATTCTAAATAAAGTATTTTTGGCCTAGAAATAACTTTGAGGTTTTCTATAGTGTCCCGAAAAGTCTCAAAAAATTTTGTCTTCTCTACTTTTAAAAGGGGAGATGTTGACTTAATTAAGCTCATTTAATCATTTAAATTATATGAGAAGCATAAGAAGTGATGCTAAATCTTCTTTAGGTTTATTTAAAAGTATATGTGATCAATATGTGTTCCAAACATTGTATGAAATTCCTAGAGATCTGATATATATATCTTGGTATAATGTCATCAGTCATAATCCCAGTTATTTTCCTAAAATGTATGCCAC
Source organism: Pteropus vampyrus (assembly GCF_000151845.1). NCBI lineage: Eukaryota > Metazoa > Chordata > Mammalia > Chiroptera > Pteropodidae > Pteropus > Pteropus vampyrus. Next base: position 947,964 of record NW_011888789.1, on the reverse strand, counting down.
TAAAATAATATAATTTCCTTGTCAAATGTATTACAACGGGCTGTCATAAAATATTTAACCATGGCCACTTTTAAGCCTTTTTCTCATTTATAGGCAGTCATTGTTTTGCTCTAATGCTTTTGTAAAAGTTTTTTGTAAAAATTTCTTTTCAAAGAGATTCATGGAAAGAACAGGCAAATACAGGTTTCTGATCATTTCAAGATACCATTAAAGTGGAAAATAATTTTAGAACTTTAATGAGAACACTGATGGATTCACAGAACTGCTAACCAAAGATCAAGTAAAATAAAAATTAATTATATAGGACTAAATGAACTGATGAGAATAATCATAATTTTTTATGACTTTGATACTTTGCTGTTTCTTTGATATTTTTTCCTCATTTAAATTACTTTTTTTTCTTTTTTTTTTTTAAGTTATCTATAACATAGCAATTTGGTGAAGTAAACAAAAAATGGAATATTTATCTTTTTCTCTTGACCTGATCCCTCCAGAATTCAGAATCCCCTATTGAGCATCCTTATTTTTACTGAAAATATAGGTATTTGCATGAGTTCAATAAGAATCTGTTTTTGAAACAGGACACAGTTGGGCAAGTACTTGCCTATGCTTCTTAACATAAAGAAGCTTTAAAATATCTAATCTGAGATTTCTTATTACCAGACACTTAAAAAAAAAAAAAAACTGACTGACTTTAGGGATTCAATAAAAGTCCTTTAGATATCACCAAAGCTTTATCTGAAATATCATATTTGAGAATATACATAAAATCACTATTCTTGGACTGGTTCTTGAATAATTGTAGTTTCTTCCAATATCTGGCTACAGATCTCCAAACTAAGCTTTCCAATGTTCTTCCATCCTTCTGACTTGAAATCAGTAAGGACAAAAAGCACCTTTTTCTTAAAGCTCTGCAAACTGGAGCTGGATGATTTGATATAAATTTCAGATAAATCACCACAATAGCTCATGTATGAATAACCTTTGTGCCTGTTGTTGTGTTGACTGCTCAAAAAGTTCACCAGAACACTAGATAACATCAACAGAGTCATTTAAACTACAAACAATGCTTCGAGTCCAGCGTCTAGGAGCCCTCCATCTAGAAATCTCAACTGGACTCAGAAACGAATTGTATCTGCTCCAACCATTAACTTTTGTTTTTTCTTCTTTTTTTTCATGGAAATGCCACTTATTAAATACATGATTGCTTGCACTATATAGGTCTAACTTGGGAGCTCATATACAATACCGTCTCCTAAAGTGAGACAACTGTTCAAGTGAATTGATCCATTCCCAGGACTGAAAGACTGGTTCAATGAGATGGAGCAATCTACCAACTGAGCATCTAGATTGTAAAACTTCTTGGAGAAGGTTCAAAGACAGGGAATGAAGGATAACAGAATATGCCACCCAAAAGTATGCCTCTTTAGTATAGGGTTGTTTTGAGCTGATAAGGTAGTTTTAGATAATAGAATTGCTTTAGATTACTTGTTGGCTGAACAAAGAGGAGTACGTATCCTAACAAATACCTCTTACTGTACCTGGATTAATACTTCTGTTACGATAGAAACTCAAACACAAAAAATTAACAACAAGCCATTGGCTAAATAAGGTGATGGTACTCTTCAGGTA
>NW_011888789.1:943999-946282 GCF_000151845.1 Pteropus vampyrus | reverse complement strand
TGAAATATCATATTTGAGAATATACATAAAATCACTATTCTTGGACTGGTTCTTGAATAATTGTAGTTTCTTCCAATATCTGGCTACAGATCTCCAAACTAAGCTTTCCAATGTTCTTCCATCCTTCTGACTTGAAATCAGTAAGGACAAAAAGTACCTTTTTCTTAAAGCTCTGCAAACTGGAGCTGGATGATTTGATATAAATTTCAGATAAATCACCACAATAGCTCATGTATGAATAACCTTTGTGCCTGTTGTTGTGTTGACTGCTCAAAAAGTTCACCAGAACACTAGATAACATCAACAGAGTCATTTAAACTACAAACAATGCTTCGAGTCCAGCGTCTAGGAGCCCTCCATCTAGAAATCTCAACTGGACTCAGAAACGAATTGTATCTGCTCCAACCATTAACTTTTGTTTTTTCTTCTTTTTTTTCATGGAAATGCCACTTATTAAATACATGATTGCTTGCACTATATAGGTCTAACTTGGGAGCTCATATACAATACCGTCTCCTAAAGTGAGACAACTGTTCAAGTGAATTGATCCATTCCCAGGACTGAAAGACTGGTTCAATGAGATGGAGCAATCTACCAACTGAGCATCTAGATTGTAAAACTTCTTGGAGAAGGTTCAAAGACAGGGAATGAAGGATAACAGAATATGCCACCCAAAAGTATGCCTCTTTAGTATAGGGTTGTTTTGAGCTGATAAGGTAGTTTTAGATAATAGAATTGCTTTAGATTACTTGTTGGCTGAACAAAGAGGAGTACGTATCCTAACAAATACCTCTTACTGTACCTGGATTAATACTTCTGTTACGATAGAAACTCAAACACAAAAAATTAACAACAAGCCATTGGCTAAATAAGGTGATGGTACTCTTCAGGTATGTTTTTACATGATACTAACTGGTTTGGTTTATGAGGCCCTGGCTAAAGCGCACACCTCAGTCTTTTGGTAATATTCTCCTGATAGTCACCACTATGTCTCCATGGTGCGCTATGCTCTTTCAAAGACTTTAAATGCATGTTTGCCGCTATCAGCTGTATATCAGATGGTCTCACTGTGCTTGGAGAAACAGAAATAAGATAAACAATAAGATGAACAGCAAAAAACATTCTTCCACAGTTCTAAGATCATAACCTACAAATTTTACAATGAGACAAAACAACTTAACCCTGATGGTCACTGAGAGTGGCACTGATACCAAATTTTTGTTCAATATCTTATGCAAGAGACAATGACTTAGAGAGGAATTAAGTAATTAAATATGGAGGCTATTAGACTGAGATGGCTATAATGCTGTGGTAGCCTACATGAGCAAACTGAAAGCTAAACCAGAGTAATGTAATCAAATCTGAGTATACAAAATTTAAGAACAGATCATCATAAACAGCCACTTAATTAGGCTCTCTCAAATAGACAACTGTTTAAGTTACAGCCAAACAAATCAAATTACTTTGCTTTCACATCTTCTCTTTGGAAGCCTTTCCACATCTCCTGTCGGCAAAACATTCCTAACCATTTTTTGGTTTGGTGCTGCCTAATTCAAATCAAAGTTTGCACAAATATTCTCTTCAAAATTTTAATATACCTCAGTCTATCATAAAACACACTGAAAAATGAAAGTAAGTTATTCTCACAAAAAGAAATGTGCCTCGATGTGTTATAACACATATTTAGATGAACAAATGATAAAGGTGTGGTTGTTGTCTTTTTGCTCATGGTGAGAATTTTCTTTCTAGTGAGGTCCCCAAAAGCCATTATCTTGGTTTCCCAGAATACAAAATAACAGTTGACTAATGTGTGTAACAGAACAATTTTATCCATGTGGTATAGAAGAACCAGTCTTTTTAGTATGTAAATGTCACAAATTGCTAGGGGGAAACTCAGCAATCTTCGTACTTTCTACTTTTTTCTAATCTATTAAAATTCTTCCAGATTTCCTATTGCAACTATAGCACTGAGACTGTGATTACTACTAAACCAAAATGTAAATAGACTTTACAACTGAAAATATACATGAAGAGTGGGTAAAGATTCATTTCCACCTTGCCCACAACAGTACACAGACATAACAGTTTCATCTGATTCTACTAAGGCTATTGGGAAATATCTAAATGTCAAGCTAATTTCTATCAATATGTACTAAAAAATGCTTTCAGAATTAGGATTAAGGTTGCCGCTAAAAAAAAAAAAAGTATCTATTGAAGTCCTGATGCTATGCATTTTTAATCTTTTGATTAATAAGTATTCTTAAACTGTATATTCATATACAA
>NW_011888789.1:936337-943524 GCF_000151845.1 Pteropus vampyrus | reverse complement strand
TTATTTATGCATCAAATAACAGAGATTTTAACTCATAATGCATGCATAGCAGAGAAAAGGATAAAGTGGTCAGTGGTAACACATTAAAAATGGAAATCTTTATCTATCCTTTGTCAACTAATGCCAAATTAAGTAGAACTAAAGTAAGTATGGAGAATACAAGAAAATTATTTTGATCTAGTGGATGTAACCTGACACTTCTAATTGAAGAAAAAAAGGTTATAAATGGAAAATTATGTTTAGCTACAAGAACATCCTCAAACTTCAAAATCATTTTTTAATATTAATCATAAAAAATAATTAAAGTAGCAGTAGTAATTGTAACATTTTGTGATTATGTTTGAATAAATTTACAAAAACATGTAGATCTAATCTATGTTGTCAAAGTCAGAATATGTTTATCACTGGAAGGGACACTGATAGAGAGGGGCATGTGGAATACATATGAAGTTCCAGTAAATTTCTAAGTCTTTCTCTGAGTGTCATTACATGAACATGTTAACTGTGTGATAATTATTCACAGTTTCTGCAAAATTATGATTTTTATCTTTTTCTATATCTATTTCCATAAATTCTACTAAAATATATAATCAGGCAATTTCACTTATAAGAATGAAACATTTTAAGTAAACATTAGTGAATAAAACTCTACAGTACTGTCAAAGAATGATGTGAATAGTTCAATGAAATCTAAATAATCAATAAAATTCATCATATTTATGGGTCAAGACAACAATCATGGTATCATCACCAAACTTATTTTAGAAATATTTATTTCTTTTGATCAACTGTTTCTGTTTGGAAAAAAATCTTGATCTATCTGTCTATCTAACATCTATCTATCTATCTATCTATCTATCTATCTATCTATCTATCTATCATCTATCCATCCATCCATCCAACTCTTTACCTACAGGCATATCTAGTTGAACTAACTTATTATTTGTTATTCATGTTTTATTCTCATGTGGGATTGTTTACTTCCTGGAAAAGTACCCTTTATCAAACCTGTTATACTTTTCATAATGTACTTATTTTAAAATCTTTCCATATGTTCTCCTCAAAATGAAGACATGGTTCATATAACATTACTATATGTTTGCAATAATATACATATATTATAGCAAATACATACACTTTTAATTTATGAAGTAACAATTTAAATTATGTCTTCCTTCATGTCACACTGATTTCAAATATTTTTAATTCCACCAATAAATAAATTTAACAACTAATTATTATATTGAATGTGGTAAAGAAAGGGGAAATAAATTATGATCTGTTAGATAACTCTAACAGTTAAATATATCAGTGTTATAGGTTAAAATTTTTGGATATGTAGTTTATAGCTTCTAAGATTTCAATATAAAGAATATAAAGAAGGAACATGTAAACAAAAAATATTCACTGCAAGGACAAAAATAAATTATACCATTTGTGTTATGTTGCATTAAAATTACTATATCCAGGGTAAAATCTGGTAGACAAGACCATATTTTGATTCCAAGCATCTTGTTAAAAATTTTGTGAAAAGACAAGCAGAAGAAATTATTTTTCTTTTTTCCCCATTTTCTTCCCATTTATGTTACTCCATTATAGATAAATAAGAATGTGCAATGAAGTACAATGACCTATCTTACTTTTTATTTTGGAATTCCTGTAGTCCAAGAGATCACATCGATGACTCAGAGTAGAAATTGAGTTTGCAAATTCTTTATTCTCTGTAACACAATTACAGGTTCCAACAGGTTAGGCAATGCTTATCAGTTTTATTACTTCTGAGAGAAAAAATTATTAATATGAAACTCATTTAACATAATCTATGTAAGTTCAAAAAAAATGATCAACCAATAACTTTCCCGAATGAGATATAATGTAGTTTACAAAGCAAATGGAAGGTTTGGACTGTTTAATAGGTAAAAATTTATTTGAATTTATTAACACTTGATTAAACATAATTTAGAACTTGTACATAAACATTTCTGTCAAAAAGCACAAATAAAGAAAACCATATTATTTTCAAATTCTGGTGTTACTTATCTAGGGAAAATTAATATCATCTATAAAATTATAGAGAACCATTTTAAGTCAAGAAGTAATTTATATACAAATGCTTACTCAATATTAGTTATTTTCTCATAATTATAAAATTATCATTGATTTTGCATTGGACTTTCCCAATGAATCATGGCAGTCTGAGAATTTATATGGTTGTAATTTTTTCAAGGAATGCTTCCACATCTGGTTTATTTTGTTCTCTCATAGACAGTGAATGTCGAGCACACAGTTTATGCTCAAAAGTGTTGAATTGAACTAACCTAACTTATACCAGTAAAATACAGTGCCACCTTCATTTTTAGGCATTTAGCCCATTGCTTTGCACATAAGAAGTTTTCAATATGTTTTGATTTAAATGGAAAAAGTCAAGTCAGAATTAGATCTACAGTGCACATTGCTCATAATTATAATATAACCTTTGTCATCTTGAGGCAAATCACGTTTTAGTTCTTGTTTTTATTTGATTTTTATTTTGTTTTTAATAGTTTAAAATTTAGTTATTTTGTTTTGACTTACAACTGTTTGAAATGTAACTAGAGAATTAATAATCTCTCCTCAACTACTAGGAATAAATTTATTTTCTGCCACTGACAGGTGGGAGTGGGAAAACTTTTCATATAAAGAGTATTTTTCATTGTGGATATTTTGTAATCAAATTATTGAAAGATAAAACATTTTTTGCATCATCAATCTAGTGAATTTAATTATGTTGTAGTTTATAGCAACATACCATATCAATCTATAGCACTAGTTGCACATAATGTTAATATACTCATTTAAAGGATTCAAATAGATTACAAAATTATAAAAGTTAGTTAATATTATAGGCCTCATGCTATTTTGAGTTATAATGTAATTCAGCCTTTGCATCAGGATTATATTTAAAAATGTATCAATAAGACATATTTACTTGTGAGTATTGGAAAGTTTAACAAACTTATGTTGATTTTTGTTATCTTAAATGTTCAGGCTGGAATTTCTTTTGTAAAGAATTCAACTTGACAGGAACATATTATGGTACCGAAAGAAGTGATTAATCCTCATATTGGAGGATTAATAAAATGACAGTGTGAAAACTTGTTATAAATACTAAGCTTAGCCTGGTAAATTTTCCTTCAACCATAATATAGGGGAAAAATCTGTCTTAGAAATTATTACTCTTGTGTGTGTATGTGGGGGGGTGAGGTGGGTGTTTGTGTATGTGTGCATGGGTGTAGGAGTGGGTGCGTGTATAATTCTTTTTGAGTTATATATTCTATTTCTCTTCTAGAAAAAAAATGTCTTCCCAAGTAGTTATAAATTTTGCTTTCCTTATTCTTCCATACATTAAAACCTCAAAATAAAAACTTTAGACAAAATACATAGAGTGGCATCTCTCTGTGAATCATTTTTGATTATAATCATATATTTATTCTCACATCACTTATCTTAAATATTAATAAAACCCAAATGAAAGAAAAACTTTTAAGTAATGCAGCCTCATTTGCATTATATGGAATAGCCATTTAATTGATATTATTCTAAATATTTTCCATGAGTGTTTTATATTTCCCTTGAGAACCTATTTGCTATATAAATATGAATTTAATATATATGCTATAGCAATACAATTTAAAATAAATATTTAAATATTTATAATTATAATATTATAGTGGAAATAATGAGCAGTTCCTTATCTTCCTAGAGAATAAGGAAATGTGAATAATTAAAATGTGCTAAATTATCACAGTAAAGTAAAATCTGTATAAAAATTAATGTGTGACTTAACATGATTTTTAAAAAATATAAAAAATGAATATCTAGTAACATTTACATGAGGATGAGTCAAGGGAACCCCTTGTGTTATAAAAAGACTGCTATAATTCAAAGTTTTCTATATGTGAAAAAGAAATATTTTTATATTAAAATTTTATTTGGTTAAACCATGTAAACTTCCCACTTTACAAACCAGAAACTATATTTCCATAATTTAGCATAATAATTCAAAAAGCATAACAATGAAATATATCTGTCTGGTTGTCCTCCTAATCCTGGTTTACTCCTGTAAGCAAAAGATATTCCATGCACTGAAGTAATTTCTAAAGTCAGCATCTTAGAAATTTTATATATCACAATAAAAGTATATGGCAGTCAAATATAATAGTAACGCATTTGTGCACTTGGCGAGAAGACCATACATTATTTCAAAGAATTGAAATTTAAAGTCATTATGTTTTGACATGAAAGGAATGATATAAATCATTTAAATAATGTATCTTTTAAATAAGAAATATGACATTTAACAAAGTTAACTGGCCTATTCAAACTTACACACCTAATACACCTGAGAATACAATTTTTATCTTTAAGTTTCCAATCTTAATGTGGATTTTCAAATGAGATTTACTATAATCTATTATTCAGTTTTTGAAGTGAAAAATGGAAGGAAGGTTGGAGTGGCACAAGCCTATTAGAAGGAGTAGTCAAAAAGGTAAAAAAAAAAAAGAATTCCAGATAGAAGCAGGTGCCTAAGAGAAGAGTAAACACCTACACATTTCCCGATTGTCAATTTTAGGCAATTTCAGTGAAACACTGGGATCCAAGAAGAATTCAGCTTGAGGTCTTTGGAAACAGGATGCTGCTAGTATCAAAAACACAATATAAAACTCTCAGAAAGATAGTCAAGAAAGTTAAACATTTTTTTTTTTAAATGATAAGATAAAGTTCTAGATTTGGACCAGAGGAGAACAGTAATTAGTGAATGGAGAATTTCATTTTCTGAGAAAAAAAAAAGGAGTTCAACAGCCATAAATTGTGAGGTACAGGGTTCAGAACCTTGTTTTGAGAAGCTACCATTAGAGTTATCATAAAACATAAAAGCCCATTGGTTAGTGGGGCAAAAGTCATGGATGTTTACTTTTTAGGCTGAGAGACATAAAATATATACTTGTGGTTAAATATCCCTTCAGATTGTTAGGTTTGTAGCCAAACTAGTGGTGGCCCTTATTATAAAATCATGTTCTTTCAAGATGCTTCTAAGAAGTAGAAATAATAATTTGGGAATCCATTCTAAAAATAAATTATGCAATGTAGTAATTAATACCTCTCTTTGCTTCCTATGAGAGTTTTTTTTTTTTTTTTTATCTCCAGTATATCTTTTATTCCTTTCCACTCTGGATTAGATTCATTACCGATTTATTAAGGACATTCTAGTATCTCCCACAACAATTATCATGTTTTTTACAACCATTAAAATTGTTAGCATATTTGTTATAATGTGACATAATAATATCTGCACTTAGATCAAAGATATTATATTAAATTATATAAGCTAAACTGCTTTGAAAATTTTTATTATTGGCAGAAAGGGGTTCAAGATGGTGTCATATGAAGCCCCGGAGCATTTCCCCCCATGAACACATCAAATCTACACCGACAGAGCAATTCCCCACTGAAGAAGAACTGAGGGCTGAATGAACAGCTTCTGTCCAACTAACAGGAAACCACACAGAATATGTCGGAGAGAAAGACATAGTGTTGCTGTCCAGAGTGAGAACTGAGGGGCCTGTATTCAGACACACTTGCCTTGGAGCATAGCAAACAAATAAACAAACAAAACAAAAACAAAACGATGGTTTAAAGGGCACCTAAACTATCCAGGCAGAAAATCCATTTACTAACCCTAGGGCAGCTGCCAAATGGGAGGCGAACTGCAAGAATTCTGTTGGGGTCAGAGGCATCTGAGGGCATTATTTGTTGATTTCCTTCTCTGCCTTGATTGAACAGATAAGAGCCCAATTAAGGCCATCCTAGTGCATCCCAGGTCCACACCAGTTCTGCAGCTTGCCCTCAAGACTCCCACAGCCCCAGGCTGATCTAACTACAGCTTCAAGTGGCTTGGCAAAGTAACCACCCCCCACCCACCCCCCCGTGCAGCTTGCCCACTCTGGAGTGGCTGAGTGAGACGGAGGCTGAGGCTGCAGCAGACGCCTCTTAAAGGGGCTGCGTCCCTGAGCAGACTTCCGCGGTGACATACCTGCTTGCTTTAAGCACCAGTGCTGGTTCTGCTGCAGAGGGACTTACAGGGGGACATTGAGTTGTCAGAGTAATGGCCGAGGTGAGGCTCTCTCCAGGGCAGAAGTGCTGGAGGTATCCATTATTCCTCTGTTGAACCCTCCCTTCTGCCAATGCGCAGACTCAGCACAGCCCATAGCAGAGACCTCATCAAACTGGATAACAGAGGTCACTCCGCCCGGAGGATTCCCGGAAACCCCTCCTACCCCAACTCACGGCCCCACCCAAACCACATCCAGGTGTGTCCTCAATGAGTCAGGTGCTCCTTTCAGAGCAGCACCTAGATTCACACTGGAGACAGCTTGCCTTGGTTTCTGGTGTGGACTTTTGAGGCAACTATAAGCACAGGATCTGTGGATTGCTTGCCGAATCTTAACAGGTGGCCATGGAAGGGCACAGGCTGGGGCTAAATTTGGCCTGCAGCTGAACCCCTCTCAGGACTGTGCCACTGGACACCTACTACTACACAAATCCACACTAATAAGACCGGGATACTTAGGAGCTTTGCTTAATACATAGAAACAGAAACAGAATGGCAGCCAAAATGGAAGACAAAAAAGAGGAAACCAAATAAGATAACAAAACAGATCCAGAAATAATGGAGTCAAGAAATCTAATGGATGCAGAATTCAAAACACTGGTTATAAAGATGCTCAATGAAGTTATGGGAAGTGTAGATGAAATCAGTGAGTAATTCAACAAAGAGATTAAAAAAAGAACATAAAAAAGGAAATGGAAATTATAAAAGGGAACCACTCTGAAATGAAGAATACATTATCTGAGATGAGAAGTATATTAAATGGAATAAACAAAGGAATAAACAAAGCGAATAAACAAGAGGATCGAATGATCTATATAGAGGATGGGAAAGCCAAGGACACACAATCGGAATGGCAAGAAAAAAAGAAGCCAAGACTATAATAATAATTTAAGGAGCCTATGGGACACTATTAAAAGTAAAAAATCCATGTCTTAGGGGTACTTGAAGAGGGAGAGCAAGATGTTGAATACATATTTGAAGAAATAATGATGGAAAACTTCTCCAACCTGGTAAAGGAAATAGATAAAACAACAGG
>NW_011888789.1:920638-936287 GCF_000151845.1 Pteropus vampyrus | reverse complement strand
AGGAGTCTATGGGACACTATTAAAAGTAAAAAATCCATGTCTTAGGGGTGCTTGAAGAGGGAGAGCAAGATGTTGAATACATATTTGAAGAAATAATGATGGAAAACTTCTCCAACCTGGTAAAGGAAATAGATAAAACAACAGGAAGCTCAGAGAATACCAAAAACCAGGAATCTAAAGAGGCCCACATCAAGATACATCATAATTAAAATGCCAAAGGTTAAATACAAAAAAAGAATCTTAAAAGCAGAAAGAGAAAAGCAGATAGTTACCTACAAGGGAGCACCCATAAGACTGGCCACTAATTTCTCAAAAGAAACTACGTACTACAGAGGAGTTGGCCCAGGATCTATAACCAAGAATACTTTATCCAGCAAAGCTATCATTTAGAGTTTAAGGACAGATAAAGAGCTTCCCAGACAAAAATAAACTAAAGGAATTTATCACCACCAAGCCAGTATTACAGGAAATATTGGAGGGCCTTCTTTAGGAGGAAAAAACATGTATCAAAAACAGGAATCAAGACTGGTAACAACTACATTCCTATCAACAAGGACCTCAAATGGAAAGAATTAAGTGCTCCAACCAAAAGATAGAGTGGCTGAATGGATAAGAAAACAAGACCTCTACATATTCTGCCTACAAAAGACTCTTTTCCGATTAAAAGACACTCACAAACTAAAAGGAAGGGGGTGGAAAAAGATATTGCCTTGATGGACCTAGAAGGTATTGCACTGAATGAAATGGGTCGGATAAAGACAAATATTGCATGATTTCACATACCTGTGGACTCTAAAGAACAAAATCAACGGCAACAAATACTTAGAATACTTAGAGGGCTACCAGATGGGAGGGGGATTGGGGGACGGCTTAAAAAAAAAGGCAAAGGGATTAAGAGGTAAAAATGGATAGTTGCAGAATATACATGGAGATGTAGAGTGTAGCATGGGGAAGATGGTTCATAATGTTGTAAAAATATCTAAGGAGGAAGAGGGGTACTAAATTTAGTGGGGTGATCACTTTGCAAGTTATGTGCATCTCTGATCACGATGCTATACAACTGAAACTGGTATATTATTGTATGCCAACTATAAAGGGAAAAAAACCCTCATTAAATTATACAATGTAAATACAAGCAACTAATTGTCTATTATATTTCGATAAAGACAAAAATCATCAATTCTTACGCATTAATTAAATTTATGTAATTATGTAAAATATGAATTATTGTAAAGATTTCTCTAACCAAAAAAAATAATGCATTGTTCAGTAATAAATTAATTAAAATGTGCTGGCTTCAACGATATCCTTGAAGAAAAATTTAAGGTACAAGTTTTTAAATTTGTTCATTATAAAAATATTTTGCTAATCAAAATTAAGAAAAACTAAAATGACAATGTACACAAAATAAATGTTTTATTATTTTTTGGCTTTATAGGAAATTTAATTATAGGTATTGACATATACTTTTTAAAAATATTATTAAATTTATAATTTTATTGGCAATTTTTCAGAATCTGTAAGTGTACATTTGATAATTAGAAAATATTTTATCTTGATTATTGAATTTAAACTAACATTGGCGTATGTTTCAACTCTCATGTCCTAAGGACTCATAAACACCTTTCCATAAATCTATATTACTCATAAATCGAGTATACAAGTTTTGGCCACTTCTAACTCAGAAATTGGTGCACATAAGCATTATAACAAAAGACCTTGATCCTTGTTTGTTCAGTTATTTCTTCTCTTGCTCTCTGAATTTGTATAAATGACATGACTAATCCTGCTACCTACAAGCTATGATCTGCTTACTTGTGTTTTCTTATAGCCAATGACAGATCTCACTCACTGTCTTCTTCTTCTTTCTATTTCCTGAATACCTGCTAGTTTTTTAATAAGAAGGCAACCTCAATCAAGGATAAGACTCACTGTACTTTATATAACTGTGACCAGTGGTAGATGAAGTTACTGTCTACTCAAACTAATAAGTGGCCAAGCCACAGCAGCCTTAGAATAGCCAAACATAGAAAGAAAGCAGCACATTTTTTTATAAAAATAATTTTTCTTGAGTCATCTGTATTATTGAAAATAATCAATCAGTGCCTTAACAAATAAATATTTGGACAACCTCTGACTAAGTACATTTGGAGAAAAAAGAATGACTCAGATTGGGTCAAACTATTCCATAGTTTTAATAATAAAAGTATCTGATGAAAGTCAGATGAGAACAAACTGTGTAAGCATTATGCTACGTCCTTTCTGTTCATGTTATTATTTATTTACAAAGGTAGACCGTGAGAGGGTTACTTATATTTTCAGAAATAAAAGGTTGCTAAAATTTAAGCTGACTTACACAGAATGGGATGACTTTACAATAAATATGTAAGTTGAGAGTTAATACAACAGCAGCCAAACTTAGACTAAATTACCTAAACCTCTATTTTAGAAGCAAGCTTGAAAAGACACTATTTGAAATCTATGACATTAGCTTTCTTAATTATATTCCAACATTATATTTGAAAATGAGAGTTAAGAACTATGGTTCTATAGGTAGAAATGCTTCTCAAATTGTTACTAGCCTAGATGAGGGAGACAGTTTCTTGGGGAAATTATAAGTCATACAAGCATTAATAAGCATATACATATGAACAAAATAACAAATAATTTCAGTTTAGTCCGTAAGTATACTTAACTTTAGAAGATGCATCACCCCATAGAAATTATTAAAAATTCTGTGAATACCATGTGGCATGTTACCTATTACCCAATTACAAGACTCTTCCAAAGATATGCCTACATTTGACAAAGACAATGCAAAACACGTGAGGAAAGTAGGTTAAAATCATCACAACTTCCCTTAATAGATGGAGAGCATTATATAGATTTCATTGTAAGTTTAGTAAATCCCCTTAAATCTCTAAAGTAGCAGTTTACAAGAAAAATATAAACTAATTTCCATGTGTGTTTTTCAGAATTATTCCAAAAGTGATATATATGTTGTCTATGAAGTATGTTAACTATTAAAGAATAACCATATAGGCAAATAATGTCCAATATTACATAAATATTTTTAACATAACAGCTTTATGGAATTTGACATATCCTGTGTTTGGAACTTTCACCTGCACTATGGTTTGCATTTGATTTGATGGTAGCTTTTTAGTGTTACTAAAAAAAAAAAAAATACATAGCCATGCATCTTGCTCATTTGCCTTACATATATTATCTTGCTGTGTTTTCTTTAGCTATCCTTTTCTTCTTTTTTAGTAATGCATAATCACTATTTTCAGTTACAAAAAAAAAAATGAGAATGACCATAGCTCACAAGCACAAAGATAGTTAACGCTACTTTTGATGACCACCTTGGTTATCACCGACTTCAACAAATTTAAATAGTTTATTAATTATATTTTCTTAAGTTAATCTTAATTCCATTCCTTTTACTTTTATGTATGAAAAATACTGCAATATTCATAAGCATTAAATTATTTTGAGAATATACTAAATGTACTATTTTTTGTAAGTAAATTGCTTGAAAGTCATCTCACTAATACTGACAAACGAATATCACTGCAGTTAAGAACTGATATCCTTGACAGGCATCTTGTAAATTCTATGAATTTTATGCAATAAAAGTGAGCTAAATATAACCACCATCTCCTTCATTGAAGTATCATCATTCCTTTTTTTTACAGTTGATTTTATCATCTTAATTAGAATTACTAAAGAAAAATAAAATTGCTTTCCCCTAAACACTGGAAAGTGTATTACTTTATAATTATTTAGAAATTCTAATAACATAAAAAGACTTTGAAAAAGAGCATGGTAAAATACGTTCTACTTATGATAGGTCTCAAATTGATACTGTGTTTTATGTGGAGGAAGTGAGTTTGTATAATTTAGAAAATAAAAATATGTAGAATAGCATAACATTACTGCCTGCTTTTAGTGATACCTGCTGGCAGATATCACTAAAAAGAAGTTACAAGATGATACACCCATATTATTCAGTTGGAAGGTTGTCTAATACATTTTAACGTTTCATCCTTAATTTTTAAAACATATGGTCTATATATGCATTGAGGAGAATTACGTTTACAGCCTTTATATTAATTATATTAATGGAATGAAAAGACAAACATATGCCAAATATGGAAGCATAAAGCAAGAATCAGAATGCATCCCTGGAGGAAAGTATGTGGCACAAAGATCCAAGGAGACATCAGAAATACATTAATTAGAAATTAAGTATATAAGCATGAGATATTCCTGAAAAATAAATTTTCAGAGACTTATTAAAGGAAACCATTAATATATAGTCTCAAATTTACAAAGAATTATGATATGCATTAAAATTTATATTTATAATATAAAATTTAGAGTGATTTTCCTTATAGTAGATTTCCTTAACATAGGTTAAGGAACTACAATAAAAACAGATGAGAAAAGTTCTAAAAGCAATGGTAAGCAAACACTTCATCTGTCAAAATGCTACTGAGATTTTATTGATACATCTACTAGAGCAAATTATAATAGAGATATTATTCAAAGATTATTCACAGTAAAATATAGGCCTAAATTAAGTCTCCACACTGCCTCTCACCTATTGTGAGGATTAAATGAAATGATGCATAGGTAATGAATAGTCAATGATAAGCATATAATACATCAGCAACTAACACAATTGTTCATACAATATCAACAAAGAGCCTTCCAACCAACCTCTCGATTTCACCCAGATTCCTTAAACTAGTTATGAAAATTAATTCCCTGAATGTCTTGTATACTATTTCTTCAAAGGATATTGGTTTAAAATAAAATAATGACATAAATATATGTGTGCCTTGACAGAAAACTTCAGTTCAAATTCAAATGATCAGTTCTATGATAATTTAAAGGTAAGTTCTTTATAAATTCCCTTTTAATTTCAATTTATCTGAAGGTATATTTTAGTTGATCTTTAGAGGATGAGGTTAAAGTAACATAATTGGAATTGCTTAATTTGATCTGATAAAAAAGAGCTGAAGATGTGCCAGACCTAAAATAACCTGAGAATTATAAAGAGAGGCCTAATTTACAGTAAACTTAAAAATATTAAGCTTAAAACAAAATGAGAAACATGGAAAATTAATGACCATGCACATTTTCTTCTTAAGTAGAAACTTTTGGACATTATTTACTACAAAAATATATATGTCTTTTCTATTTGTGCCCCCTCTCCCATCCTTCGGGAACTATGAATATATATAATTTTATTTAAAGTTGTCTCTTAGCTTGCATTTTTCTCTTTTTGAATATTTATAACTGTATCTTTAATTTCTCTATTTTCTTTTGCAATGTCTAATGAAATGCATCCAGTGAATTTCTCATCTCATATTTTATAATCTTCATATCTAGAATTTTTAATTGAATCTTCTTAATATCTTCCATATCTCCACTCAATATTATGTACTTTTCATTTTCTAGTTTCAATATTCGAACATATGCAATATAATTATAATAACTTTTAATATCTTTTGTTGTAATTATAACATCCATTCCAATACTGGCTCTGTTTTGATTGATTGAATTTTCTCTTCATCTTGGGGCTAATTTTTCTGCTTCTTCCCAGGTCTGATAATGTTTTTATTAAATTTGAAGGATTATCACTTTATCTTTTTGGGTGCTAGTTAGTTCTGTGTTCAACAAATAAATTAAATAAATATTGTCAAACTGTATTTTGGGACTCATTTAAGTTACTTCAAAACCATGTGATTCTTTCTTGAGTACTTTTACAATTTATTATGTGTTGATAGAACACTATTAGTCTAGAGCTAATTATTCCCCATTTTTGAGCCAATGCCCTGTGCATCATGATGTCTATCAGTCTCGTTGGGGGAAATGGGAACTATTCCCAAACACCTTTGCACCAGGCACAGTTACCTCTAATTCAATTTGAATGTTTTCCCTGCTTTGAGAAGTTTCTTCACAGGCATATGCTGATCATTACACTGCTCAGTTTTTGATGTAGACCATCCTTCATGTTCTCATTCTGTGCAGTCCTGCCTCCCCTTGTGCTCTGTGTTAGGGTTAGTCTCAAGACTTCTTGATCTCCCTGAACTCTCAACTCCAATCGCTCTATCCCAGGAGTTCATAGGGCTTCAACTGGGTTATCATTCCTCACCTGGAAACTCTCTTAAGGCCATAATTGGGCAAACATCAGACCTCAGTCTTGAAACACCTCTGTTTTATATATTTTTTCTAGTTTTTGGTTGTTTTACACAACTAATTTTTTTCCTTACTACTCCATATTCACCAAAAGCCAATATGTTCACAAGACTTTAGTTGATAAATTGTCAAATCATGTAACAAAATTAAAATTTATGACTTCTTTTGAGAATTTATTTAAAACTTACTTTGGGGTAATAATACTAAGTCATGCTTAAACTCTGAAATGTATACCTACTTATTTTAACTAAAAAATCAAAATATTTGAAATTGGGCTGATCATTCTTTTCCTCATGAAACGAATATCTGCACTTTAATAATTTTAAGATGAATATACTGCCTTTTTGTAATCTTATTTTCAAAAATATTTTGATATATTTTTAGCACAATATATAAAAGTTTACTTGTAATATTCAGAGGGAAATTTCAAAAACTATATTATGAATGTTAAAATCAATTTGTACTAATCACTTGAACATTAATGGATATACCTATGTATAACAATCTTGGGAATTGACTAAATTCCCAAGATATACATATATATTTTTTTAATATCAAGCCCATCTTATTCAGAATTTTTAAGCTCATGTTTGGACATTATAAATATTACGTATTTATATATTAGAAATAATTTTTGCTTGTTAATTATTTTCTTATACATATATATCAAAATATATGTGATATATTGTATGTATATATATAGTCCTAATGCAGCACATTTTTATATTTTAAACTATGCTTTCCTTTTTATTCTCCAAATCTTGCATTACTAGTAAATACTGGTCTAATTCCCAAGGTATTTTTATGTGCCTAAATAATTGCACTACCTGATCTTTTTCAAGTAATTTAACCAATGAAATGAAATGAATTTAGATTTGTTATAAACATGTCCAATATTGAGAACTTCAGAAATTTCTTGACAGAATGTGTCTACTCATCTAGCATTTGACAACTTACAATTTCCATTTATTCTTGTTCCCCTTTTGACACATATTTAGGAAATGATCTTTTTATTTTGAATAAAGTAGACTATTTTATTGGTTGTATTTCCATTATGTTAATGAAATGTTTCATTAGAAATGTGGCAATTAGTAGCAACAACAATGTGGGGAAGAGACAAAAATATATATAATGCTATTTGCTTCAATAAAAAAAAATGACAGTATTCAGAGGCCCAAACCTCTTAGGATACAATAGTTTCTTCTTTTCTTCTTTTCTTCTTTTCTTCTTCTTCTTCTTCTTCTTCTTCTTCTTCTTCTTCTTCTTCTTCTTCTTCTTCTTCTTCTTCTTCTTCTTCTTCTTCTTCCTCCTCCTCCTCCTTTCTTCTTCTTCTTCTTCTTCTTCTTCTTCTTCTTCTTCTTCTTCTTCTTCTTCTTCTTCTTCTTCAAATCATTTTGTAGATATTTTAACAATACCTTTTCTAAAACAACCTGTGAACTTTTCCCTTAAAGACCCTATTGTTCTCTGAAATAAGCACTTGCATTAATTGAGCTGAAAATATTTAAATCATAAATCATTAAATCATTAAATCATTCCTCACCTCGGAGTGAGGAATTATCTTCTTTTCAAATCATCAGCATAGTAAAATAAAACCTTTATCTTAAAATAAAAATAATTTAATAACATACTCTTTCAAGAGTTAGACCAACATTTATTTGACACATGAGAGATTAGATATTCTGAGGAAAGTTATATATAGTTTGAATTAACCAGAATACAGCAATGTCATCTTCAGTGTTCAACCTCACTGAAATACCATCTACCTATCAAGAATATGAAGTAACGAGGGGACAAATGGGAGTTACAAGTCACAAAGAATACTGTTTTTGTCACTAAGTGAAAAGCCAAATATATAATGTAAGATTTATGACAAGCTATAAACAGAAAAGCTTTTGCAGAACTAAACATCAATACTTTGTTCAGCTATGTGAAGCAATGAAAGAGAAATCTTGAAGAAAAATTTATACAAAACTCACTTTGAACATTAAAGGAGACAATGGTAACAGAAACATTTATAAACATTCTATAAAAGATGTGCTTCAGGTGAAAGACAGACCAAGAGAATATATCATACATTCTATCTTTGTCACCAATCGATTTATTTTTCTGCCCCAAAATACTTATAAGAGGTTATAAATATACAACAACTTAATAAAGGAGTGGCCATTCAGAGAACAAATCTATAACAAGATCTTTTTGGAAGACACTTTCTGTGACAAAAGCTACTGTCAGTAGCTTTAAACATAGAAAACTAATGGCTGCTATCACTCTGTTTACTTTGCATTATTACTGCTATTTTGATAGATATGTAACTATCTTGAGTTATAAAACATAAATTTTATGTCAAGCAAAATAATGTCTGTTAAAAACCAACCCATATTTTGAAAACTGTTGCTACAGCATGGGCAATGAAATGCTTAACCATAGTAACTCTATTAAGTGACATAAGCAACTCAGCAGAATATGGCCAAAGAGGATTCGTGATCTTCATAGCATCCATCACTTGATGTCGTTTTTCCTCTCATTTGCGAAATTAATAGACAAGGATAGAAAAATAAACTGGAGCAAATTAAGCTTATGTCCTCCAGACTATTTAGCAGGGGAAGGTAGCATAAGATTTTTGTTTTTTTGGTTTTGTTCAACTTTAACATCAATTACAGAGATGAAGAGAGGAAAATTATTACAGACACAGTATGGTTCTGCATTTTAGCTTCATTTCAGAGTTATGTGGTCTTAATACAACAGACAAGAGTCACATATATCAATATTGTGGCATAGTGACCTTTTGCCTTATCATAAAAGCATTGTAAAGATATTCAGAGCCAAATTATTCCTAATCATAATAAACAATTAAAAATGATTCAATTTTTCTATTGTTAGTTTGCATTAACAGATAATTAGATTTAAACAAATTATTCTGATATGTATTTATTATATTTTAATAAATGTGTAATATTAAAACAAATATTTAATATCCTTTATCAAATCTAATTTGCTGTCATTATGTCAGCAAATATACACAAACACACTCTTCAAATCTTGTTTTTCAGTGTCGGTAAGTCAGTTTGGTCTCATAATTTCCCTATGAGATAGTCATTAAAATCAACACTTAATTACCTCAAAGTACTTACTGACAAACCTAAAGTCACCCAGTTACTAAATGGTTAAAATTAAACTTGAATCAATGACTCCCAGCTTTAAGTTTTGGCTGTTTCCTTGTATGCCATGCAGACACTCATAAATGTCATCTCACAGACAATTTGTTTAGCAGACAATGAGACATTTAAACCAATTGGGTTGTAAAGGATTCATGATATTTAATTTGATCGAGGGTTGAGGATATGGAAAGATTAAATAACATATGTGTCTTGGGAAATAAGAGTCAATATAATCAGATCATGGGATGATATGAGATTAGAGTAGCTGAAGTGAAAGATAAAGGTTCTAGAAAAGAAATTTGGTACAAATTTATATGCCATGTGGTGACTGCAGGGATTAGTTAACTCAGCAGCCCAAGTATGCTCAATCTCAACCTCTGCACTTGGAAAGCTACTGGCAGATGATCTGTGGGAATTTGAAATATTTTGTGTAATGAGTCTTTTTGTATCTCTGAGGCTGTATCAGGTTGACCAGAAAAATATCTTAATTACGTGATTTAAGGTTAATGCCTATTTTTGCTGGGGGGTGAGGAGTTATCCAAGTAGCTGAGTACAGTCACATGGGCCCTGCATACATATATTACTGATGCCCAGTGAAACTCTGGACAACAAGGCTCCAGTGAACTTCCTTGGTTGGAGACATTTCCCATGAGTTGTCACAAATAATTGCTGGGAGAATTAAGTGTTTCCAATGGTTGGTCTTGGACTTCATCCCCTGCACCCTTTCTCTTTGCTGATTTTTATCTGTATCCTTTCACTGTAATAAATCGTAATTGTGACTAACAGCTTTTGTGAGTCCTGTGTGTCTTTCTAGTCAATCACTGAACAGAAGAGTGGTATTAGAAGGTCTCCTGATCCCCAGCACACAATGGAACTTGAATTTTATCCTCTATACAATTAAAATTATAATAACCTTCAAAGAAATGGGGGTTTATATTTATTTATTCATTTAATAAATTACTATTGAGTGCCTTTGTCATCCAACTTATTTTAGGCTGTGGAAATTCTTCAGTGTAAACAATAGAATGTATGTCTTTGATATCCATCTAAAACACATAATAAATAAAATAAACAAATTAATATTCTAAAATGATTTCTATGTGTAAATAAGTAGACTGGTTATGTGGAGAAGGTTATATTAGGAGTGTTGAGGAAAGCTAATTCCACTTAAAGAATTTTTTTTCTAATAGAAGATAGTACCAGAAAATCTAAGTATTAAGACTTTCTTCATCCTCCTCCACTTAAGGTTTTGATTTCAATTAATGTAAGCATCAGATGTAAAGAAGGGCAAATGATAATTATTTATATACCTATTTCTCTTAAGTGACACTCAGTTTACTTTAGGATTGCTAAGTGTAACACGTAAATATCTCAGAGCCAACTCTCAAAATGATAGATAAGGAACAGTGTCTCAGAAGAAAATGGTGAGGGTAGTTATTGCTGAAGCGAAGGAAATTGAAAGAACGTGGATGTTTGGGGAATTTGCAAATAAGCTTTATATATCTCAAAATCTCTAATAGCAAACTGTGCCTGATAATAAAGAATAAAAGAGCAATTTCCACTTAATTCTTTTTGCAAAAACCAAAAATAACAGAAAAAGAGAAAAAATAGGCTTTCCTTTCCACTCAGGATAATTGTGAAGTCCTTTAGAAAACTTAATTTGTAGTTATTAAGGGGACAAATAATTACTCACTCAAAGGAAAATAAAAACAAACGCCAATTTAAAAAATCTTCAAAGGTGTAATTTTAAGGAACGTTATTGTATTTCCTTTGAAAAATTTAAATATGAATGATTTAACAATGTCATTTTAGTGGAAAAAATGCTTTATTCCTTATTATAGTTCTATTGCTTTCTTCTAAATTACTGCAACTAAATAACTTGTTCCTGTTTTTCAAAATTTAGATTTTTTTTCTTTTTCTATTTATATCTGAGATTCTATTCACTTGAACAAACTATAAAATTTTAAATGAAAATTAAAGAAGAGATGTGAAGAATTATAGGTTTGTGGCAGAGCGGGATTCCTCAACTTAAATCTTTTCATACTTATTACTAAAATTTATTTTTAAACTTACCACTCTAGAAAAAAAATAATCAAAATTAATGAAAACATTCTTAGCCCCTACAAGTTTCTACTTGACTCTTTAACTTTATTTTCAAAAACATTTTAACATAATTACTTTACTACAGTCTGTGGAATATGGAGGAAAGTATTCTTTCATGGTTCATATTGCAAAGCCTACTTATTGTTATAACTAAATGAACTGTTAATAGAAGATATTCAATGAGGATTGCTGTTCTGAATTCTCTTCCATTAAAAAAAGAAGAGGCAGTAGATATTAAAATATTCTACTGGAAATCACAAACAAAAAATTGAGATCACACAAAATCACACAAAAGAAATTGAGATCAATGTTCATATTTTAAATCTATACATTAAAAACAGGTACAATAAAGAAATTTATGACCTCTAATTTTCTAGGTTAGTGTATTCATTTTTTTTTTTTTTTTGGATAGTTTATAAAATTACTCATATGCATAAAAAAATATTTTAAGTGAAAATGTATGTAAAACATCGCTGTTATGGGCTGAATTATGCCCTAACTCCTAGTACCTATAAATGTGACTGTATTTGAAGACAGGGTCTTCAAAAAAGCAATTAAGTTAAAAAGAGGCCATTAGAATGGGCTCTAATCCAAAGTGACTGGTTTCCTTACAAGAAAAGGAAATTCAGACGAACAAAAAAACAGCATGGATATGTGTACACAGAGGAGAGAACGTGTGAGCACACAGTGAAAAGGTTGCCATCTGCAGCCAAGGTGAGAGGACTCAGAGAAACGAAACCTGCTAACACCTTGATCTTGGCTTCTAGCCTCCAGAACTGAGAAATAAATATATATTGTTTAAGCCCCCAAGTCCATGGTATTTTATATTGACAGCCCTAATAAACTCATGCATTCATTAAAAAAGAATATTTTTTCCTGTAAAAAATCGGTTTAATATTTTATTATGATTAATTAATCCTAATTATCAAGGAATTTCACATTTAATGTAAAAAATGGTAAGCTATGTAAAAATATATAAAGCTAAAGGAAAATAATATAATCATACATATGAGAAATCTAAAAATGTATTCATTTAATAGAAAAGTGGAAGCCCTAGAAATGAGAAATTTGGGACACTTTGGAATATCTCATAACTTAGGTCAAATAGGAAGTGTAAATAGAAATCTCAAAATACAAAGAATATAATGATAAAGAAAATACATTTTACAAATATGAGATAAAACTAAAGTAGTATACAAATAAAAACTTAAAAGAATAAAATATATGTCCTATAAGACTAAAAACTTTTGTATAAGAAAACAGAAAAATAAAATATCTGACATAAGTAAACATGAGAAAAAATAAACTATGATAAAAATGAAAAGATAATAGAATATATTAATGTATAAGAATATAGTAAAATATCAAACTATAAAGCAAAATCAATGTTTTGTTTTTGGGAAAAATGATAATATAATTAAACAGTATATATTCAAGAGAACAATATCAGAAAGTTATAACAAATATAAGAAATATAAGCTGACAAAAAAATTTGTGAACTATTTGAAAATCAGGATAATGAATTTTCCCCAGAAGGATGATTTAAATGAATTAACGAGAATTTTTTAATTGCCAGAGTCCATCTGAAAATAAAAAAAAATCTTATAAAAATAAAAGCCCTAGTGTCAGTTATTTCTATAGGAATTTTGTAAATTTCAATAACTTAAAATATTCTAAAAAATTTAAAATGAAAACACTGTAAATCACTTTTATAAAGAAAGACAATATTTATTAGTAAACCTGACTTTTATAGATTTAAAATTGTTTTGAAATAAGAACAAAGAACACTAACACATATAAATTTTGTATTTATTTTTATTCTTGGAATAAAATCTATTTGGGTCATACAATAATCAGAGTTTATTTAGAAATGCATGTATGGTTCATATTTATTGCAGTTTATTATATACGTAGCATTTTTATTTTTAATATAAATATTATGTCCTTAGATGTTGAACAGTAATTTAACAATATTTAACATTTTTAAAAGTAATATACATAAAAGTAGAACGTATATCAGCTGGTCTCATTTTTAATATAAAAACATAACACCAAACAATAATAAATTTAACACCATGTAAAGAATGCCCACTAGCAGCATTTCAAAATGGTTTAAGGCTGAAATGCAGAAGAGGAGGGAAATTTAGGCCTGACATTTAAGGACTATTTCCCCCCACCCCTATCAAAGTGCTACCCAATTCTGAAAGGTAAGTCAATTTTGAGGCCAAAAAGCTAAGCAGAACTTTCAATATTCTCATATTGCTGGTGAGAAATAATTAAATTTTAGAGTCTGCCAAAGAGGAGAGGCTATGCCTGGAAAACACTTCAAGCTTTTGTTTGGACCTATGGAATGATTATATTATAAGAGTAAAAATTAAGTGGAAATAAAACAATCTTCACAAACACTGCAGCCCTACTTGGATTGTATGAAGATGATCGACATCTAGACTACTACAAGTGAAGTAAATTCTCTGGTAAAAAATTATATTTATTATTGTTTATACACAATCTCAATCATAAAATAAAAGTTAATGTATACAAAATGATAAAATTTCACAAAAAATAGACAATAAACAGACGCATCCAGAGATCATCTATGCATTGGCATTATCTAAAATGGATTTAAAATAACTGATTAATATTTTTTAATTGACAAGATTGGAATATTTTTCTGAACTTTCTAATATAAAATAAGAATGAAATAAATGTTTTGGAGATGAAAATATAAAGACTAAATTTAAAAATCAATGCATGCAACTAATAGAACATTAAAACAAAAGGAAATAAGGTCAGTGAACTGAAAAATGGGTCTATAGTACATACACCAACTGAAGCACACAGGAAAAAATGAAAGAACATTTAGAAGTTACAAGAGGCATGGTGGACGTACTGAATAGGGCTCACTTATGTATAATTGAATTTCAAGAGGAGTGGAGATAGAGCAGAAGCAAATTTTGAAGAGATGATGGTTGAGAATTTTCAAAATTAAAGTCACTAACTCACAGATTGAAGAAGTTCTGCAAATATCAAGCATAGAAAATGACTGAAAAACATATTTAGGCCCAATGTAGTAAGAATGTAGAAAATAAATACAAAGAGAAACAGCTAGAGGCAACTTGATATAAAGGCTAATTGTCATTAAAGGAGTTATAATCAAATGAACTACGAATTTCTTACAAGAAAATTCTTGTGTCAGTGCCATTCAGCAAAGACCACCAGGAATACACCTGTAGTTGAACAAGTTGAGTTTATCATTTTTCAGCATGGGGAGCCATCTGGCATCTGTGTAAGAAAGTGTTAGAAAGAATTTATTACAGCTATGGGATTTGGTTGAATGATTCTGGAGACAGTTTAAGAAAATAGGTACTCACTCTGGATTGGGTGCTCTTGGGAAGCAGAGACCATTGGCTATCTCAGTAAATCTTATTCAGAAAGTGGGCAAACTAGGTGGGAATAAAGTTGTAATTGGTTAAAAAAAAAAAAAGTCTCGCTTATTAGCTAGAAGAGAATTTTGATTGGTATTTTGTGGATTGCTCAGTGATCTTGATTTTGTATGTGCTTGGACAAAATTATGAAGTGGTCTTTTCGCATCACTTCATTGTGGTTGCAAAGTGACCTTCCTGGTGTTGGTGTTCTATCAGATTGTCTGTGTCCGACAGGAGAACTGAATGACCCTGCTGTGAATGCTGAGCCAGCTTGCAACATCACTGAGGTCTAGCTAAGTGCAAAAAAAGTTTCAGATGTCATTACTGCTTTTTCTATCTCAATGGAAACTATAGAATAATTGAGTGTTACTTTCAAATTGCTGAAAAAGGAAAACCAAGACCCAGTATTCCAAATTCAGTTAACATATCTTTCAAAATTATAGAAAACTAAGAAACACAATGACTTGGAAAAATTATCTCTAGTGGATCTATACTAAAATAAAATAAAAAGAATAGCATTCAGGCTAAAGAAAAAATATTTAAAATGGCAAATCAAAGACAAAAATTTAAATTTAATGTAAAAGATAAACATCAATAAATCTAAATAAATATTGACTATATAAAACAAAGACATATCTTGTGGAGATGCACAGATACATCTGAATATATAAATATGTACATACTTAAATTAGAGGGTGGCAATAGAACATAAGGTAAACTGAAGGTGATAAAATTGAAGTGTCTGTCCTAAGA
>NW_011888789.1:913126-920588 GCF_000151845.1 Pteropus vampyrus | reverse complement strand
TCTGAATATATAAATATGTACATACTTAAATTAGAGGGTGGCAATAGAACATAAGGTAAACTGAAGGTGATAAAATTGAAGTGTCTGTCCTAAGATCATCTTCTTTTCTGGGAAGAGAGGTAAAAAGTACTAATTTATATAAAACTAAAATAAGTTAGGATACATGTTATGTCTATTCAAATACTAAATGAATAGAATAAGTCTAATAAAGCTAATACAGTTGAAATATATATGATAAAATTAATTGAAAGTAGGCAAGAAAATAGAGAAATGTAACAGAAAAATGAGAACAGTAGAAAGCTAAGAGTAAATTGGTATTAATTATGATAATAAGTACAAAAAGACCAAATATCCAAGAAAAAGGCAATGATTCACATACACACAGACACACATATACAAATTACTTGTATACTGCTTTCAAAATAAGAATGTTGTAGGTAAAAGTATATAAAAAGTATGCATACATCACTAACCTAAGGAAATTAGTGTCACTATACTAAAGTTAGATAAAATATAATTGAAACTAAGAAGCATGACTAGAGCTAAAGAAAGTTTCATAATAATCTATTGTGGAAATCTAACTATTTTATACTTAGCTTCAAACTGTATCCATAAAATCCTAAACTTATTTAAAATAACTAAGATAAAATAGTATGGAAAGGAAATTAAAAATCAGTAGGAACATAAAAAATTGGAATGATACAAGTAAATGTAACCAATATAATAATGTAAATAGCACATATGATGACTACCGCACTCACCTGTTTGTCAAATGAACACAGAATACTTAGCAAACTTTTATGCTGTGTAGCAGGCCATAAAGTAAGTTTCAATAATGTTAATAATTGAAATCACAATGAATATCACAATGAATATTACAGATTTAAGCCAAAATTTAAGTATAAAACTAAAACTAAAAACTAAAAAATCCCCAAAATATTTGGTAATAAGCAAGGCATTTAAACATAACACGTAGCAAAAAGAAGGAATCACAGTGGAAGTTGTGATGTGTATTAAATCGAAGTATAAAACATATAGATATCTAAAGATGTGACAATCACTTAAAGCTTTGTGTAGAAGAAAATTTATAGACATTTAATGCATATATTATAAAAGAAAGGCTGAAAAATCTATGATCCAACCATTTTGCTCAAAGTTAAAATTTGAGATAATTTTTAAGAAAATAACAGGTAAATAGATAATTTTTAAGAAAATAACAGGAAAATAGAAAGAAAAAATATATACTAGATATAACAAAATCAAAAGTTAGTTATTTGAAAAGACTAATAAATACTCATATAATACTGACAGTGTAGGTCAATAAAACCAAAAACAAAGAAACACACCACACTCTCTTCCAAAGAAAAAAGTACAGGAAGCATAATTTACCGGTACCAAGAATAATAAAAAGGGGACATTATTATAAATTTAGAGTCACCAAAAAGATCATATGAAGATGATATAAATACATTTATGAGAAAAATGGTTGAAATTGGAGAGATGCAAAAAACTTTCAACAACATAATAGTATGAAACCTAATATTAAACCTCAATGCAGTGACAGAAACAGTAAGATGATATATACATCATAACCAAGCCAGGATTACTCCAGAAATGCAGGATAGATTTATTAATCACAAATCAATTTGTAATTTGCCATATTAACATAATACAAGAAAAATAGAAGTTAATGCACCAAAAAATGTGTTATATTTTTATTAGTGGCAGAAAAAAACTCATTTCATAAAATCCAACATATCGTTTCATAAAATTTCTTATCCACCTAACAATGGAAGGAAACTTCTCTATTAAAAAGACAACCAAAAATCCTATAGGAAACATGAGACTAAATGATGAAAATTTAAAAGCTTTCCTTCTGAGATCAGAAATGACACACTAATGTCCACTGTTATCTCTTCTATTTTTCTATTTAACACTGTATTGAAGTCCTCAGCCTATGTAATAAGCAAAAATAAACAAATAATAAATAAATAAATAAATAAATAAAATGGCGTTATATCGAATTTAAATGTAAAACAGACACTATTTTTTTCAATATCTACAAAAAATCTATTAGAACTTATAAACAAATTTAGCCCACTTACTATATAAAAGTAAATATACTAAAATTAATTTTATTCCTAAATATCAATGTCATTAAAGAAAAAATGTAACTACTATATTTAGTAACATCAGCAACACTACTTCCTTGGAATAAGTCAAATGAAACTCCTACAAAACCTCTATACTGAAAGTAATAACAATAACAGTAAAATTAAAGAGGTCTCAAATAAATGGAAAGGTATACCATATTCATTATTTAAATAATTAATATTACATGGGACAGAATTTTACCCATATTAGTCCTTAGATATCAAGAAATCCCAATGAACATTTGTACATATGAATATTAATAAGATTACATATTTAAATAGAAATACAATGTGTTGAAGATTTAACAGAAAAACTGTGCTAGTTAAGAAAGTTAGTGAGGCAGCATGCATATTAGTTTAGAGAAAAAGCACCATAGTCAGGCCACCTCAGGACCAAATCTTGATCCTACTAGTTCTAAAAACTAGCCTCCAGAGATACCCAGATTTGTCTTTCCTCAGACCATCTTCTCTGTTCCTTCAGGGCTTATGGAATATACTCACCATACCTTCCAGTTTCTTGAGACTGGGTCCAGAAAAGTAATGACATACTGTGAGTCCCCCAGGTCTGGCTGTGATCCAGGCTCGTGGCTAGAGATAAGACTCCAGATTTAGAATGTTACATTAATGTAGTAGGGTGCCTGCATCTAGTTTATGTAAGTATGATTCAGCTTATTATATTACACATGTGTGGCATAATGCCACTGTTGTTCTCTGACACCTATAAAGCCCATGCGGTCCTCTGGGGAGCAGAAGCATGATCCCCCCAACAGAACTGCACTCCTCGCAACAAAAGTGCACTCCTCGCAATAAAGTTGATGCCTGCCATTTTATTCTCATGTTGGCTTCTCATGTTGTGTTCTTTCAACTGAGCATCTCACCACCTAAAAGTTCCCTTCTCAATCAGCTTGGCGCTGACACATACAAACATCACCACGAATTCTCTTTACAAGCAACCCTCCTTTATAAGTGACTACTTTTAAACTGTTTTTTGTCTGTTTCCTTACCCTTGGATATACATTTTATTTATTTTTATTTAGTCATAAACTTCTTTATCCTTCTTATACTTAATTTTATTCAAATATTAAAGTGATATAATATTTATGAATGTTGTATAATCTATCTCTTACACTATCCTAAAAAGTGAAAGCTTTTGCTTTTTCTCAAGCAGCTTTAGCTTTTACTAAATAAATAAATAAAATAAAATAAAATAAAAAAACTGTTGTAATTATTTTTTGAAGTATTTTCTAGTTCTGATACTTTAAAAATGTTTTTTATAGCCAAAGTATATAACTTTTTATTAAAATCATGGATGTAATTAAAATACATACTTGTAATTTTTAAATTTTGAACTGCTTAACACCTCATGGAGACATACATGCAATGAACAAATGTGACATTTAAAATATTCCATTTAAAATGCTTGATCACCTATAGTGATTGTAAGATATCTTTTAATTTCTGCCATAGTATAAAATAATAGTAACCAATAGTAAAATTAATAACAATAAACATTTATTGATTATTTATCCTTTCGGTACTGCTGTAAATGGAATGTGTGTCTTCCCAAAATTCCTATGTGGAAATATAATCTCAAATGTTATGGTATTTACAAGTGGAGCTTTTGGGGGATGATTAGGTCATGAGGGTGAAGACTTCATTAATGAGATTAGTGTCCTCTATATAAGATCCCAGAGATCTCCTTCACCACTTCTGCCATGTGAAGACACTGTGAAAAGATGACCATCTATGAACCGGAAGTGGGCTCTCACCAGACACTAAATCTACAGGAACCTTGATTTTGGACTACCAACCTCCAGAACTGTGAGAAATATGTCTTGTTTAAAGCCACTTACTCTACGGTATTTTGTTATAGAAGTCTAAACAGACTAACTTATGGTCAGTTTTAAGGATTTTAGTTGGGCATCTGATTTAATCTTCAAAATATGTGAACATTATCATTATGAATATTTAATGTATAAATGAACTATATGAACTGAGACACTGAGAGATTAATTTGTTCAAGTTCACTTAATCAGAATCATTTGAACCAGAATTAGACCTCCAGGGTGCTTTAATCTGATACCTCTTCCCTTAATTAATATGCATGCTATCTATCTTAATTAGCACAGTTTTTTTTTTTGGTAAAGAGGGATAAATAAAACTTCATTAAGTATTAAAAGCAGAAGAATAAAAAGAGGAAATGTGTGGTTCCAAAAGTAAAGTTAGTATAGGCAAGTTAAGATGGGCCCTCACAATAAAATCAATAGATCCAATAAAATCACAGAGAAGGGAGATAAGCCCTCAAACAAGTACGCTGCCTGTCATCTTTCTCTGCTTCAAAAATATCCTCTGGATTGGTGTGATATTCATGCCAATTGAAAAAAGGAAGTTTAGCAAAGATGAAAATCATTTTTAGCAGCGAAAATAATGACCGAGAGGAGCATTATATTGTAGTGGGAATGGGATGAATGGAGTTAAAAAAAACTAGGACAACAAAAATGCAAACTCTAAAGAGTTGAAATGTTTAAAGGCCAAAAGGGAAATGGTGTCCCAGGAGATAAATAGGCAGACTAGAAGACAAAGAAAGGAAGAGAAAAGCCTAGGGGCAGAGGAAAGAGCTTGTGTACCTTTGAAGACTACAGACACTAAAAAAAAAACAGAGAAATTAGTACCTGATGTGAATAAAAAGGAAAGCAAAGGAAAAGAAAAAATGATGTAACTGGAATTCTAAAGGATGACAATGAGAGAAGGTGATATATTTGAAGATCCAAATAAAAGCATATTTAAATATTAAAAATAGATTCATAAGTAATTTTCTTATAATTTGAAATAATTTTACCAACTAATTTATCTTCTTTTTAGGATGACCTACATAAGGTGATAAAACATATATTAAATGATAAACAAAGGTAAATTGATTATAGACAGGCATCTTCGATATGTCATGTGAATGACACTATTTAATAAGAGTTTAATTTTCAATTATTAATCTTTATTTTTTAACTGTGGAAAAATATACATGTGGGTCCCAGGCTTGACTGGTTCCAGGTCTGGCTGTGATCCAAGCTTGTGGCTAAGGAATAGGACCCCGGATTCAGAATGTTACATTAGTGTAGTAGGGCACCTGCACCTAAGATATGTAAGCATAATTCACCTTACTGTATCGCGCATATGTGGCAGAATGCCACTATCGTACTCTGATATATGTGGAGCCCGTGCAGTCCGCTAGCACAGAAGCGCATTCCTTGCAATAGAAGTGCACTCTCCACAATAAAGTTGGTGCCTGCCGTTTGATTCTCAAGTCAGCCCCTTGTGTGTTCTTCCAACTGGGCATCTTACCACCAAAACCTTCCCTTTTCGATCCGCTTGGTGCTGACGATGCATAATGTAAAATAACTATTTTAGCCATGTTTTAGTATACAGTTCCAATGCATTAAGTATATTCACATTGTTGTACAAGCATCATCATCATATAGCTCCAGAACTTTTTCCAATTTGTGAACATAAAAGCTACTAAGTTTCATTTTTTACAAAATTTTATGAATATGTGCACCTATGTCATTTAGGATTATAACAGATTCCCATCCGTTCGCTAATTGGGCCCAATTTATCTATGCATTTTCTTTCTACTCTCCCATGTAAACAATACTGACTTAATCTTCTTCAGATGGTAAATACATTTTTAAAATGAATGTGTCAAAAATGGAATTAAATTTAAAAACAGAGAGATATTTATGTTTTTAGAGAAATAGAAAAGCCATTATAATTTAAAATTAATGTATGAAACATTGAAGAGCTACGGTAAAAAATAATTCTGAGTTATATCAAGACTTATTTGATGTAACATTTCTAAACATTTTCACCAAGTAGTAAATTCTTTGGAACAATAAAAACAAAACAAAACAAAAACAAAAACAAAAAAAAACAAACAAAAAAACAGTATCAATGAAATTGCTGAAATATTTGGCCCCATAAATTTTTTAAGAACTTTAAAGGCAATGTCATGGACTTTAAGTTAAGTAGTATAAATAGCATATTGATTTTCTCTGTATATGGGGCTTTTCCTTTTATCATAAGAACCAATACATTCCAGATCCTGATTTCAGTGAACCTCACTTTCACTCAGAATTGCCTAAATAGACCTGTACATTTTGGATGAGATTTATTTAATTTTAACACTTAATGCTGCCTTTTAAAAAACTAAAGTCTATAAATTCATCCGCATGAACAGATTTTTGTTGATATTGTAATCAACATAAGAACAATTGACTTGGAAAATTATAATTATTGTTTCTTATTTGGTATAAATGCTGTTTATTTAAGACATCTTACTTATTAAAGAACAGCAAATATAAATGATTGTCACTGTTGGGGGTGAACTTTCAAGAGAGAAACGGGCTACACAACAAACATAATAATCTTCATTAAATTCTCTATTGTATCTTCCACGTTAGAAAAGAGGTAACAGTAATTGTTACCAGAGCAAAATGGTCCATTTGCCTGTGTGCAGCAAAGACAGAGATAACATACGGATTTTTCAGGAAAGAAAGTAGGGTTTACTTTAGAGAGTTGGAAGTCCCAGAGACACAGGTGAGCTATCCTGACTCCTTGGATGTCTCAAGGAGATAGATTATATAAGGAGAAATCCTTAGTCATGAAAACTAAGGTAGTTGAGGTTTTGGATGTTACTGATTGAATAGGGCTGGGGTAATTGGTCATTGTGTCTGGTTTTAGAATCAGCCATGGTGTCACCCTGTCTGGTCCCGAGGCAGGCTGGTGGAGTTTTTTCGCCTCAATAAATCTGGGGCTGAAATCCACCTAAAGCCAAGATGTTATCCTTAGTTAAATTGAAACTCGTTTTCTTCATGATTATAGACTGAGGCTTATTCTTAAAAGATTTAAGAATAGCTGGAACCTATGTCCTAAGGCAGCGGTCTCCAATCTTTTTGGCACCAGGGACCGGTGCTTTTATGGGAATCTAATGCCTGATAATCTGAGGTGGAGCTGAAGCAGTGATGCTAGTTCTGGGAAGCAGCTGCAAATACAGATGAAGTTTTGCTGGTTTGCCCACCGCTCTCCTCCTGCTGTGCTTTTTGGTTTCTACCAGATAAGGGACCAATACCGGCCCACGGCCTGGGGGTTGGGAAGCCCTGTCCTAAGGCAAAATGGTTAAAGGAGTAGGCAAAAAAGGTAGAAAGATAAGGGTGGAAAAAAGCAAGTGATTCACAATACCATTATCTAGGCAAAACCAGCATGAATCAAAGAAAAAAGCTATAAGCGAAATCTGAGTACAATTACATAGTCATCTT
>NW_011888789.1:908947-911931 GCF_000151845.1 Pteropus vampyrus | reverse complement strand
AAATTAAAGAAATGAGACATTGGTTTTCTTGGTAGTTACACATAATTTTATAAAGAAAATTACAAAAATGTGTACAAATATGTTAAATGTATCTTCTATAATCCTAAGTAATGACAGACTTTAAACTGTATTTCAGGCTTTTTGAGAAAATATAATGCATATACAGAAAAGTACACATGTATGCATACATATAAAAAATAAACCTGGGTCTCCAAAATAATAAAATTCTCATGTTTAATAATAAAAGTCTTGGAAAATGTTATGATGTACTCTGGATATATTTGTCCTCTGTAAAAAGAATGCATTTTTATGAAAAAATGTAAAGTAATGCATTTTTATGAAAAAATGTAGAGTATCTAAATGTAAAGTAAAAGGAAATGGAAGTTGATTTGAATTTTTAATTTTTCTCAAGTTGATCTCCATTGCACAGACTCACATGAGACCTTGTTGTGTGTGCATGTGTGTGTGTGTATACGAATGGCAAGAGTCTTTCCAGTTTTTTTGTTGCTTTTTGAAATTTATGTTATTAAAATTCACAACCGTCAAGACACAGATATCCTCTATGATGATATTCTAGATTTATAGTTCTGTTACAGAATTTGATTTTTACTTTAAATGGCACAATCATCATTAATACTCCTGTAAAAAGACATTCCAATTCATTATTTAAGAAAACATATGTTCTCATACATATTTTCAAAAAGAAACTTACTTTATTGAATTCAGCTTTTGCTTTACCAAGAA
Source organism: Pteropus vampyrus (assembly GCF_000151845.1). NCBI lineage: Eukaryota > Metazoa > Chordata > Mammalia > Chiroptera > Pteropodidae > Pteropus > Pteropus vampyrus. Next base: position 911,187 of record NW_011888789.1, on the reverse strand, counting down.
TTTTATAATTTAAAATTCTCATCATGCTGCAAAATTTTTGCGGAGTTCAACTGTTCAAGTGACAACCACATATTGACAAGTATTTGTAACTCCTATAAAATAGGAAATGATCTATGTTTAACTCTGTAATATAAAACTACTTATAAAAAATAAAAAATATTTTGATATTTATAAAAATTATATTTTTATTTCATTTAAATTTAAAATTCTCATCATGCTGCAAAATTTTTGCGGAGTTCAACTGTTCAAGTGACAACCACATATTGACAAGTATTTATAACTCCTATAAAATATTTATTTCCTATTCTTACATTAGTTAAAAGTGACGGTCATAAGACAAATGCATAAATCTTAATTATTATATCTCTATAAATTATCAACTCAATGTGTAATATACCATCATATATTCATTTTCTGACTGTTTAATATACTCCATTATATAATAATTGAAAAGTTATATCCAATAAAAATATTCTGTTTAATAATAGTATCTGAGGAAATTAGGTCAAAATTATGTTTTTTCAAAATAAGGTATGTAAATTTGACATAATGAGTAGATTTTACATTTAAAGATTAATGTTTTAGAATTTAAAATGTATTTTAGTTTTCAATCTTATTTTCCTTGATTAATAATATCGATGACCTGAAATACATATTATCATCTACCAGTGCTTCTGCAATAGAAACCATATTTTGATAGTTTCAATTCAAACTTAATGTTTTGCCAATCATAAGGATGTACTACAAATGAATGCTTACTTATCAACTCAAAGAACATGGTATATATCAGTACAGTTTTAATTATATGTTATTAAATTCTCATTCTTTGAATATAAGTAATCCATGAATCATGTACATAGAATCTTCCAATTAATTCTTATTTGATTTATCACAATGTTCAATAATTTAACTGTTTTGCTTATAATCACTGTAATTAAAACCCATTTACAATAAAACACAATAAATGTGTATAGAAAATTAAATGCATATAATCTTTTTCATTTATTCTTTTCTGTATACTGTCAGTCTTTACTTTTGTTAACATTTTCATTACACTGGTAGCTAATATCTTTTAATGTATTTGATGCTCTTAATTTAGAAAGGGTTGATGACCCATTAACTTCACTGAATAGTAAAGGAATAAAATTGATATTTATTGAGTAACTGCTATATCCTGTGCACTACATTGGATGATTTAATCTCATCGTATCAACTAATATTTTTAAATAATACAGAAAGTTTTGTATTATCACACTAAGAAGGTGATATTCATACAGATTATGCAACTTGCCAAGGCCTTAAGGTACCATTACACCATGCTTTCTGATCACAAAGTGTAACAGTGATAGCTCATACAAAGAAAATCTAAAAGGGTGGATATGTTACATGTATATGAAGATGTAGTTTTGATAAGGATAGATCTCATAATTGATGTTATATAGCGAGCTGAAGTAAATAAATTTTAAACAGAGACAATAAAATATGTTGAGCAATGAAACTAAACATTGAGTGAGGAATAAATGGCCTACATTATTGTGTATGTGGCCATGAGAAATAGATTTTCCCATTTTGTACAAAGGTTTAGGATTAGGCATGAGCCTCAGGGACAAAATTAAAAGTAAAGGAATAGGAGCACTAATTTGCTATCATTCTTTATATATAAGGTATTGATAGGATTCGACATACTCTTTTGGTGTTTCTAGTCGAGTATAAATACTTACTGATAAGCAAACAGCTATTCACCCATATGGAACTCCTATTAGACTCTAATGTCAAAAAATAGGTATATATAATTCTAGACACTGAAGAAACGATCAGAGTCATTGAGTATAACTAGATTTATTTTCTAGTTGAGTGATAAATGAAGTTTAGTAAATTGAGAAATTCACTAAATTATTATTTAAAGCAAAGGAGTAACCAAAACGCAGTTTCAGCACATTTCTTAATGAGAAAAATTATAGTGAGAAAGAACACAAATGATAATAATAATAAGATAGATTTATTATTAAGGGAAATAAATCCATGATAATATTTTAAAATCTGGAGTGAGATACTAAAATGTTTAGACTAAAAAAAAAATGATCAGTGAAAATGCTGATGAGAAATTTCTTAGATTTTGGAAAAGAACATTTCAAGGAGCACAGCAGTTGATTGAAAGACTAATTACTTTTAAATTTTATTATCATAATTTCATTAAACTATAAATGCAAAATATGAAAATTAAGATAGTCTATTAGCTA
>NW_011888789.1:896134-907927 GCF_000151845.1 Pteropus vampyrus | reverse complement strand
CACAAATTAGGCAGGTAAATAATTTTATAAGTATAAATAAATATGGTGACATCTTTTAAGCTTTCTTTCTTATTTTTATTGTTATAGTTAGGAAATGTAATATTTTCATAAACAATGCTCATTAAACACATATATATTGCCCAACTATAATGTACTAGATATTGTTCTAGATACAAAGGTTATAGCAGTAAACCAGATAAGACTTGCTATCTTTATATTTTTCTTAGGAAATTTTTAATATTTAATTCTTTGGTGTGTACCTTTATTGTTTGGCATTATAATTCCACCAATAACCTTGACATTAAGCTAAGATATTCATACATAAATTCCTAATATTTTTATTTTAACTTATATATGTTTCAGTTTAAGTATATCACGTCTTATGACACATCTTTTTAAGAAATATATCAAATAAACATAGTTTTTAAAACCAAGAAAAAAAATTTAATGCACACATCTACAAAAATTAATAGTGGTGCAAAAATTATGCACAGCCAGCAAACTAGCAAAATTAATGTGCTGATTCTAACCAGATTTTTAAAAATGCAAATACTGTAGTTTTTACTCTCACATAGTTTAAAGAGATAAATTTCAAGAAAATAGCAATATATTTTTTTCTTTATAAAAGTGATATTGATCTTAAATGTCTTGATACCAAAATATTTGTTACAGCAAAATATGAAAAAACTATTTGTCAGAGACTTTGTACTTTTTCAAGAAGATACATATTTTCCAAATGTTTGACATAAGAAAACATATATTTATATTTATGTGTTTATATATTTATAGAGATCATTATAGTTCACATTATTCACAAATATCACCGACCTTATAAATAGGAGCATATAGGTTTCCACAATGCACTTTACAACTTAACTACTTAATGCTTATTAATTTATTTTTGTTTATGTATGAGATAGGGAAACTAATGTTAAAACTTATTACAAAAAAAGAAAAAAACAGAAGAAACCCAGTTACAAATTAGAATCTAAGGTAGTGATGCATTAAACATACTATAAGAATATTTCAAAAGCTTCTTCTATATAACAAAACAATAAATCAAATATCCAGGATTGACTTTGTGATTGATAATCTAAGAAGGGCTGAGTGTACTATAAAACCCAGATTTCATTTGAACTAAGAAAGAAGAAAATAAATTATCTCTTTTAAAATTTATAGTCATGTGAGAAAGATGCTTTTATGTTTATAGTTAAAAAATATATTTTCTCACAGCTTGCTATTTAATTATGTACATAAAGAAACTTTTAAATCGAACGATAAATTGGTAGAGATCAAAACAAGACTAATAGTTTAAGAAAATTTTATCCAGAAGAGGTAAAAGAGAAATAACATGAAACATATGTGATATTAAATTAAACACCAGGAGGTTAAGAGTCTTCCTCTGAAAATAAAATTTGTGACATAAATCATATAAAACTTGTGGTTTGAAAAGGGTCTGTTCAAGAAGTAAAAGAAAACGATACACAATAAATTAAAAGAAAAATAATGAAACTCAAAAATCTTAAGGGAAAATAGATTAAAATTAAATTTGATTTTAGTTACATATAAATGTGAGGCTAAAGATAAAGATTAGAAAAGTTCCTACTAGGTTGATGGCAGTTAAGACAGTTGAATAAATGAAGACTACAAAAGGATTTTCTGTCTACTGTTGTATCTAAATGACTCAGTAGAGATGTAGAAATTATGGAAGATGTCTATTTCTACAACTGGATGGATAGATAGAAGATAGGTGAAAGACAGACAGACAATGATAGAGATAGATAGATAGATAGATAGATAGATAGATAGATAGATAGATAGATAGATAGATAGATAGATAGATAGATAGTAGGTAGGAAGGTAGGTAGATAGGTAGACGATAGATGTAGGAAATTAAACATATTTAATTAATGAGGAAGTTATGGCATGGCGAGTGCCAAATATTGGAGGTCCAACAGTAGACATTAAGTAAGAGATCAAAAGATTAGGCAGGTAAATAGTAAAAAACATTCTCTGGAAGAGATGGAAATATGAAAAGAAAAACAAAGATACTTCAGGAAAATAAAAAAAAAAACACAAAGAATTTATAGACAGTGGAATTTGATCTTTCATTGAGCTATGCCATCTATTGCAAATAAGAAGCATAGCAATGAGGAACTAAAGTTGAGGAGAGTTGTAAAGCTTTCAAGAGAAATTTAAAGTTTGTGACTATGGCAGGACTCCTGTTTATTCTGTAGTTGGCACCTAAAGTATTTTCTTTCATAAGAACATGGTTATACCAAGAACTATTATGTAGGTCTAGGAAATTTTTTTATATTGTGAATTCCAAGAACTATTACATAAGATTAAAATTTTTTTATAGTGTAGTTTAGAAAATAATATTTCAAATATACAGATTAGATCTCATACTTTTTTTTTTCTTTTTAAAGAAATGATTGAACTAGACATTCCTATTCTGGAAACAAACATATACCAATGTTCTTCTCCCACGGAATACATTTATAAAATCTAAATAAAATATGTGAAACAACTATTTGAGGTTTCTCTAATATAAATATCAGTAGTAGCAGGTTGGGGGAAAGAATCAAAATTCAAAGGGTACTGAAGGGTGGTAAATTTTACAATTTTTCCCTCTCAGGTGTTCACTTACTCGAAACTGAGAACTGCAGAGAGAGCGAGGTCCCAGAGAAACTATCTAGTTTTACCTTTAGCAATGGAAAAGATAACTCCTAAACTCAGAGAGAGTAGAAATAATTTCCTATTTTTTTCTCTCCTTTTCCTATATTTACTTGTATCCCATACCTTAGGCAATCCTATGCTGAGTATGACAGTGGCAACGAAAGCTGCTAACTGCAGAGGCAGAAACTCAAAAGTTGAATTTCTTTCTAGTTAAATGGAGCTGTGATTCTAAAAAAGTGAATCAAACTCATTGTTTTTTGTTTTTTTTTTTCTTTTCCTTTGTCTTCCAGATTCTGCACTGCAATCACAGAAGTGAGGGTTATAGGCTATAGAATTTAAAATATCAGCCCCGGCCAACCATAGTGCTAAGAATATAGCAGAAAGAGAAGAGCTTGTAAAAGCAAGGCTGTTTATGAATCCCTAGGCTTGAAACAATCTGCTCATGTGTGGATATGTCCCTAGTTAGAATGTAAGGGGCTTTTAAAACTGAGGTAATAGATAGACTTCTACACAAGAATTAGGTAGGTGACCACTGGGTGGCACTTTTGGTGAAGTAGAAACAGAAGCACTGCTTGCAAACTGAATTCACACAGGAATGACAGCCTATAAAATATGAGTTGGATATGTGGCCTGAAACAAATAAGGTCAAGTGACTGATAAAGATAGCATTCTTTATAGGAATTAAAAAGACATAATCTTGTAAGGTAATATTCAAAATGCTAGGATACAATGAAAGATTTTAAGCATACAAAGGACCATGAAAAATCTCAATTTGTAGATGCAGACGTTGGCATTATCTAACAGATATTTCAAAGTAACTTTTATTTTAAAAATGTTCAACTAAGCAATTGCAAAAACAAATGTTAAAATGTAAAATATCAGTATAAAATAAAGTATATAAAGATGAAACATGGAAATTTTAAAACTGAAAAAATACAATAACTAAAACAGTAAAAGAAAACTTACTGGAAGAAGTCATAACAGAATGAAGACAGCTGAGGAAAGAGTCAGTGAACTCGAAGCTCAATCAGTAGAAATTTTTTTATTTAACAATATGGAATAAAAATGAGCTATGGAACAATAACAAATGTTGTAAAATTAGTATCATGAGTCCCAGAAGGAAAGAAGAAAAAAATATGACCATAAAAAAGGTTAAATGGGATGAAATATTCCCAAGTTTGGTGAAAGACATAATCCTACAGCTCAAGAAGCTAAGTTAAACCAGAACTGGATAAATCTCAAAAACGCATATGCTGACACATCAAATCAAATTGGTAAAAATTTAAAGAAAAGCATCTTAAATACAGTCAGAAGAAAATGTCTTATTAGCTATAGGGAATCGATGATAAATTGCTGTGGACTGATCATTAGAAAGCATGCTGGCCAGTAGGAATTAGCAAAACATTTTAAAGCCTTGAAAGGACAGAACTATAAATCTATAATTATTTATCCAACAAAATGTCTTTCAGGAATAAAGATTAATTAAAACATTCACTGCTGAAAGAAAAATCAGAGCATCGTTATTGAGATCTTCTCTAAAGAATTGCCAAGGGAAGTTCTTCAAATAGAAGTCACATGACTCCAGAGGAATTTTCAAGATTAGGAATAAAGGGAAATCTTGGTAAAATCTTGGTAAATATGAAAGGCTATTATTCTTGAGTATGCTAAGTACATTTTGCAGTTGACAGCAAAAAGTATACCATCTGAGAAAGTTTTCAATATGTATAGATGTATCATATAATGCGATTTTATGTAATATATAGCAAAAAGGTCAGAGACTAAGGGAACCTATATGTTAGTAAGGCTTCTCCATTCCTACTAAAGTGATAAAATATTAGTTCTGAATAGATTATAGAAAAACAATTATATATTTTGCAATGCTGTAGAGCAGTCATGAAAATAATGTAAAAAGGGATATAGTCAAAATCATACTAGACAAATTAACGTAAAATGCTAAAATATGTTTAAATGAACAAAAAGAAGACAGGATAAAGAAATAGAAAAAGAAAATACAAAGGGAACATATTGAAAATAACAACTTGGCTGACTTAAGCTCCGATATATTAATAATAGAAATCAAATACTAAAATGGTGGAATTAAACCCAAACATAACAATGGTCTATATATTACATTAATTACATTAATTATAAATGGTATAAGTGTACATGAAATATATATTAAATACATTAAGTACTCATGGTCTAAGCACATCAATAAAAAATATGAAAACAGAATAGATTTTAAATACAATGACACAACTATATGCTTTCTATAAGAGAATCCCTTCAAATAAAATGAAATAGAAACTACATAACAATACCCCTCATGAACTTACATGAAAAGTAAAAGTAGAACTCTTTATCAGCAAATATCAATCAAGAGAAAGGTGAAAAAATTAAAGATTTCACATTGTCCATTGATAAAGTGAGCAACTCAGCAAGAAGATGTAGAAATCTTGATGCACCAACTACATAACTTCGAAATACATGAAACAATAACTGATAGAATCAAAATGAAACATACAAAAATCGAAAAGAATTGGTGGATATTTCAACAGCTATTAGCTATTAAATACATATTATTATAATGTTCATGTTAATATATTGCTATAAATAACTCTGTGCTCTATTGAAATGTAGTCCAAATGAAAGAAATAATCTAAATATAACAATTAGATAAACCAAATTTATAGTTTAAAATGTGCAAAAGAGTATCTTGACAATATTTGAACTGGAAGATTCATCAACTATTTTCAGAAGAAATAATTCAGCTTCTACATAATCTCTTTCAGAAAGTAATAGAGGAAAGAACACCTCTGACTAATTTATTACTAAAACCAAGGATGGAACAAAGGAGAAAAAAAATTGATGCCAATATCCCTCATAAATTTAGACACCAAAATATTCTCAACAAATGTTAAAAATCAAATTCAGAAATATATAAAAGGACAAGTATATCATAACCAATTGAGACTTATTCTAGGAATGCAAGTCTTGTTCAATATTTGAAAATTAATCAGTGTAACCCACCATAATAATAGCCTGGAGAAGAAAAAAATGGTCATATGTATATCAAATTTAATAGGCAAGTGAATTAATAATTTTCTGCTAGATAAAGAAAAATGCAAGAATGTTCTCTCTTAACACTCTTATTCCACATAGTGATGAAAATATTAGCATGTGCAATAAGGCAATACAAAGAAATAAAAAGCTTTAAGATTGTAAACGAAAAAATAAAATGGCTTCTATTACAGACAACATAATTGCCTATGTAGAAAATCCAAAGGAACTTATAGAAAATCTCCCAGAACTGAAAAGTGAATTTTTCAAGACTGCAAGATACACAGTTAACACACAAAAATCAATTTTATTTCTATATATTAGCAATGTACAATTAGAAATATAAACTTAAAAAATAGTACTTATATTAGTCCCGGCAAAAATTACTTAGGTATAAATCTTTAACAAATAATGTGCAACATCTGTACACTGAAAAAAGAAAATCATAGATCTAAGTAAATTGAGAGACATACTATGTTCACAGATTGGAAGACTCTGCTTTGCAGAGATATCAATTCTCCACAAATAGATTTATAGATTTAACACAATATAAAATTCTGATCAAATGCCGAGTAATTTTGTGTAGTTTTGTTTTTAAGCTAGATAAATTTATCTCAAAGCATCTATGGAGGAACAAGTAGGATGGTCAAAACATTTTTAAAAAAGAATGAAGTTAGGTATTAAGACTTAATGCAGAGCTACAACAATTAAGACACTATGGTAATGGGGAAAAGGTAGACACTGATCAATGAAACAGAGTAGAGAGTTCAAAAAAATCCATGCAAATATGGCATTTGGCTTTTAATGGAGATATCAAGGGGATTTAATGAAGGATAGAGTTTTTATTAAGTTGTATTGGAACAATTGGTCAAAAAAATAATAATAAGCTTCATATTTTATCTATATATTAACTCAAAATGAATCAAAGATTTAAATGTTAAAATTAAAGTTATAAAACTATCATAGAAAATCTTTATAAAATTAGGTGAAAAGTTCTTAGAATTTACACCAAAAAGACAATCTTTTTTTTTATTTTATTCATTTATATATTAATTTATTTTTAAATATGGAACACTTCATGAATTTGCATGTCATCTTTGCACAAAAGCCATGCTATATGCTGCTAAAGTGAGCACACAATAGATTTTTTTTAAGCGCAAGATAAATTGACTCCATCAAAACAATAACAACAACAACAACAACAACTTTTGGTCTCTTAAAGTCACTGTTAAGATATAAAAAGATAGGCTTCCCATTTTGAGAATTTGCAAATCATGTCTGACAAAGAAATTGAATCCAGAACATACAGAGCTTTGAATTGCTATTAAATGTACATTAGTAAAGGAATTGAGATAATCACAATGGTTAGATTCACAAATTTACATAATTTGTTTATGTTATGCAAATGAACCTACAGATAATTCCAAATGGAGTAATAATTCAAGAAAAATTATTTCAGATAGGATAATTTAATATATCTTGAGTCATTTCCTGAGGTATTTCTAAAATTAAATTTTAAAATATGACATACATTAAAATGCATACTCAAAATGGCAAATAATTTTATATAGCTTATTTACCAATCTTATGAAAAAATATTCCTTTCTCCTTACCTCTCTTGGAGGACAATCCTAGATTTTAGGCAAGATTTAGCACCAGTTCTCTTGCAAAATATAGTTTTTCTCTTTTGTTAGAAATGAAGAGGGCATTTTCTTCTATCTATTTCCTGTTTCATTCTTTTACTAAAATCTTTGTTTTTCTTTTATTCTAAGACTCTCGGTATTTTACTGCATGTACTGAAAGGAGAGACTGATAGTTCCTCCACACTCATAATTAGGTGTATCAAGGAAATCTTGAGAAATTCTACTTTATGAGAAATGTTTCTCTAAGGCTGATAGGAAAATTCGCTAAAGACATTAGAAAAACTGAGAACTTTACCCATCTAACTTTGTTTAAAAATAAGAATCAAAACCCTAGTAATTTAAAACTTAATAGCTATTTTGTTCTAAATGCAGAGATTCTTACTTTTGCTTTTGGGGTGGGTAGAAAGTGAGTATACCATGGCAGAATTTTTCTGAATTTTACAGGTATCAAAATTAATTAAAAAAAATTAATTCAACAATGTATTTGTTCATCATAATTTTTTATGACCATTATTTTTGCAAGAATGTTCATGTTTCATTTAATAAATGCTGTTAAATATATATTTCAAATAATATTTGTAACAGGATTTGTATTTATTGTACATTTGGGGGGAAAATACTTTTTTCTCCAATATTTTCAGAGTTTTATTCAATTTCATGACATTTGCCTTTTATATACTGTTATGACGCGAATGATTCTGAGACCCACAAAGCCAATTGAGATTAATTATGAGCCTTTATTAGCCGGCCGACTGACTCTCTACCACACAGGGTTAGAGGAGATCAGCCCTGAGCTTTCAGAGGAGGCATCTGATAAAGCTTAAGACCATATCCTGATGGTCTCCTGAACAAGCAAGCAGATTACAGAAGTGGAAGTAGGCTGTTAGCATATCTTTGCCCGGAACAGCACCCTTAATTAACAAGTAAATGGATTACAGAAGCAAACATTGGCCATCTTCATATCTTATACAATACACTTACTAAACCACACACAAGCAAGTAGGACAGCTTCTGGTATCTAAAGATATTTCTTCCCTGTAGCTGATTTAGCTAGTTGGCTCACTTGAAAATTTTCCACCTTTAACATATACGTACTATTTCTCAATGTTATTAAAGTAAAAAAAATTCTGTCCTTACTTCCTAGCTACATGGAACATTGATTTAGTGTCTTGTAAATAATATATAACTAGTGTAGATAAGGTTGTAGGATGACTAATGATATTGCTATAACATTATCTTGTTTTTACTGGTAAAAATTTTTCACTTCACACACTCAGAGATAGATAGCCAATGCTTCCCTGTTGTTTCTTATGCAACATTGATAGTTAAAATATTGATAGCATTGTTGTATTTTGTAATCTTCACTGGCTTTCAAAACTAAGATCGTGTATGTGATCAGTAGGTCGAAAAATAGTGATGTCTTTGAATTAATATGTAAAGCACAATGCTAAATTGATATTTTTTATAATATTTTTTCATAGGCTTGCTATAGTTACACTGTTTTATTTTTCTGAAGTAGTTAAAATATGTGTGCATGTTTGCAAAATTAATGTTTTTGAAGAAAAATATAATAATTTTATTATTATATTTATGCAATGAGTATTCCTAAAGTTCTTCCTAAGGTGAGATATACTGTCAATATTGCACTATGAATCAATATTTTCAACTTTAAAAAGAAAAAGCAATCTTTCTTTTAGAGTGCTAAAATTATATTTGGATCTAAGACCTTTATAAGGAACTTGAAAAATTTTTAGTACATTATGATATAGTGTGGTTTTATACTTTAAAGCCTTAACCAATTTATGAAGATTCAAAGTTCTATTGAGAAAACCACTGAACTGGCTTTCCATCAGATTAGTTTCAAGTGGCCAATCTCAGTATTTAGAATTCCATGTGAATGAGATAGTATTAGAAGAAAATCAACCATTTCCAGGATCTCTGAACTCAGTTTCTCATGCAGATTTGGTGATAGAAACCTTAAAGAAAAACATGATTAACACTTTGTGAGGCACAAGAATCACATAAAAAAATAGTAAGGAAAATTATTTTCAATGGGTAATGCTAAAAAGAAAAAACTAACTAGTATCTTCTGCTCATTTTTTTTCTCTTAGAAAAGCAGACTAGTCCAACCTTGCCCTACGAATATTAATTCCATCTTTTTATTGATATATAATTGAGATATAATTTTGTGTAAGTTTAAGGTGCAATGTGTTGATTTGATACACTTATATATTGTGAAATGATTACCATTGTAGCATTAGCTAATACCTCCAACAGCTCACATAATTACCATTTCTTTTTTGTGGTGACAACATTTAAGATTTCCTCTCATAGCAATTTTCTAGTATATAATACCATATTGTTAACTGTACACCTTCCTTATTAATCTTATAACTGAACATTTGTACTTTCTAAAACATATCTCCCCATTTCTCCCACCCCTTGGCCCTGGGGAGCCACCATTCTACTGTTTCTAAGAGTTCGGCTTTTTTAGATTCTACAATACGTGATAGCATACAGTATTTATCTTTCTCTGTCTGACTTTTTCTCACTTAGCATAATGCCTTCAAGGTCCATCCATGTTGTCATAAATGGCAGGATTTCCTTCTTCTCATGGCTAAATAATACTGCATAGTGTGTGTGTGTGTGTGTGTGTGTGTGTGTGTGTGTGTGTGTGTGTCCTTTATCCACACATACAATGATGATGAATACTTAGATCGTTTCCATATCTTGGCTATTATGAATAATGCTGCAGTAGACACAGGGGGCAGATCATTCTTCAACATTCTGTTTTCATTTCCTTTGTATATATACCTAGAAATAGGATTCTTAGATTACATGGCAGTTCTATTTTTTATTGTTTGAGGAACTTCCATACTGTTTTCCAAAGTGACTGTTTTCCAAAGTGACTATTTACAAAGTACCAATTTACATTCCCACCAATGGTGCCCAAGGGTTCTTTTTTCTCCACATATTTGCCAACACTTATCTCTTGTCTTCTTTATGATAGCCATTCTAACAGGTGTGAGGTGATATCTCATTGTGGTTTTGATTTACATTTTGCTAATGATGAGTGATGTTGAGCATCTTTTCATGTACCTTTTGGCCATTTGTGTATGTTTTCTGGAAAAAAGTGTATCAGATCTTCTGCCCATTTTTTAACTGATTTGTTTGTTTTCTTTTTATAAGGTTGTCTGAGTTCTTTACATGTTTTTGAATATTAACCTTTTATCAGGTATATGACTTACAAATATTTTCTCCCATTCTGTAAATAGCCTTTTCATTTTGTTTATTGTTTCTTTATTTGTACAGAAGCTTGTAGTTGGATTTTTCTCATTTATTATATTTTACTTTTGTTAATTATGCTTTTGGTGTCATATCAAAATTTCACTAGACCAGCATCAAAGACCTTTTCTTCAGGTTTTGTTCTAGGAGTTTTATGGTTTAATGTCTTACATTTAAGTCTTTAAGTCATTTTGGGTTAATTTTTGTAAGTGATGTAAGATAAGTGTCCAATTTCATTTTTCTGCATGTGGTTATCCAGTTTTCCCAACATCATTTATTGAAGAAACCATCCTTTCCCCTTTGAGCATTCTGGCTTTCCTTGTCAATTACTAGTTTTCTGTATATATGAGGGTTCACTTCTGGACTCTCACTTCTGTTCCATTTATGTATCTGGTTTTATGTCAGTACCATACTGTTTTAATTACTATAGCTTTATAGTATAGTTTCAAATCAATACGTGTGATGCCTCCAGCTTTGTTATTCTTTCTCAGGATTGTTTTGGCTATTAGGAGTCTTTTGTGATTCAATACAAATCATAGAATTGTTTTTGCTATTTCTACAAAAATGGCAGGAGAATTTTGATAGGAATTGCACTGACTCTATAGATGGCTTTGGGTAGTATGAACATTTTAAAAATATTAATTCTTCTTATCCATGGTCATAGGATATCTTTCCATTTATTTATGTTTTCAATTTATTTAATCAAACGCTCATAGTCTGAAATACAGATCTTTCACCTCTTCGGTTAAATTTAATTCCATCTTTTAAAAAAGATAACTATATGCCCATACACACACTCATGAAATGATGGGGGCAAGAGAGGGAGAGGCTTGCAACAATAAATTGGAGAAACACAAAAAATAATGGAATAAAATAAAATTCCTACATAAACTAATCATTTTGTTCTCTTAACTTTTTAAGAATCATGCATTAGAGCAAAATATTTCAATTTGGAGTTTCTGAACCTCTTCTACCACATTTTCTGTAAAGAAATTAATTTATGATCTTAATTATTATTTCCCATGTCCCCACACTGTTTTAGAACCAAATCAATAAGTAATATGAAAACTTTGAAATACCAGTCAAATGAAAAACAGTATTGTAATCTTCCAGAACCAAAGATAGC
>NW_011888789.1:888156-896084 GCF_000151845.1 Pteropus vampyrus | reverse complement strand
ACACACACTCATGAAATGATGGGGGCAAGAGAGGGAGAGGCTTGCAACAATAAATTGGAGAAACACAAAAAATAATGGAATAAAATAAAATTCCTACATAAACTAATCATTTTGTTCTCTTAACTTTTTAAGAATCATGCATTAGAGCAAAATATTTCAATTTGGAGTTTCTGAACCTCTTCTACCACATTTTCTGTAAAGAAATTAATTTATGATCTTAATTATTATTTCCCATGTCCCCACACTGTTTTAGAACCAAATCAATAAGTAATATGAAAACTTTGAAATACCAGTCAAATGAAAAACAGTATTGTAATCTTCCAGAACCAAAGATAGCACTGGAGCTCAAATGAGAAAAGGCTTATTATTAAAGTTTATTCTGATAAATGCTCTTATTTTTTTAATAATCAAATTACAAACAGAAGTGCAAATTTTAGTTATATAAAATAATAAACATATTTCATTAATTCACTTATATATTAATTGTAATCAAGAGTCCACTGTGAACCAATGAAAGTTAGCTGATGTATATTGGATAGGATCTCACAAAGTACAATATATCATAGTTTCTGTAGGTATCTAAGAAGAGAACAGGAAAGGGAAGAACCAGTGCAATTTCCAAGATGGATTCCAATGGACCGTTTAATAACAAATCAATGATTCATAAACCTAATGAAGATCAGTGCCAAGATCTTTGCTACTATGTTAAAGTTTTTGTTAGTATTTCACCAACAGGTTGCCTAAACATCATATTAAAATATCTTCTCCAATCATATTCAATAACTCAGATAAAGAGTGAGTAAGCAGTTTTGGCAGGGTTGGAACTAGAAAAAAAATAATCTAATCCATAGAACCGTTTCTTAAGTACAATTTACTAAAAATGTTTGTGTAACCATAATTTAAATTATATTAAATATTTTTAAAATATTTCCTTTTGAAGATGTCTAAGTTATATCTGAAGTGTGTGTGTGTGTTTAACACATTTCCTCTCCTTTAAGTATTGCTATTCTACAAGTACAAAGAGAAAGCTTTAGATTGCTACATTCCTATAATCCATGATCCTTTAAAAATCAAACATCGTATAAAGATCGTGTCTAAATTTAAGGAGAATCTGTTGAATGGGATTATATGAAAGATTAAGAATCTAAGAAATTAATGCTTCTAGGCTTGTCATCAGAAATGATTTAATGCTTCTATTGCCATCTCCAATACTTAATGACAAAAATTTTATGATCAAGTTATAGTCCCCACCTGATTAGGCAAGCCCTGGAACTTTATGATGAGTGAAATTTAAATCATTTGAAACTTTGGTTTTAACATTCTTCCTCATAACTACTTAGGGAGTTTCTTTTATTTTTTTATCCTTATTAGAAAAGCCCATTATTAGTAAGCCACTATTACATAATGCAAGAAATATTGTATATCACCCAACCCTAAATAGGTGACATAAACTTCACTGTTCTTTAATTCATAGGAGGGGATTTAGAAATTGAACTCTGCTTAACATGTACACATACATGCACACACACATATATACACATATATTTTTATGTATTTATGTGTATATAGGTATATGTGTAAATATATATATACACACACACACATATGAGATGGAGGGATACTAACAACCAATAGAAATGTATAAGTTATTCTATGTTAAAATGCCAACTTCTGTTATTTTAGAAATATTTCAGATTTTTGTTTTCTTGACAAAGAGGCCAAAAAACATATTGAAGGCAAAATATTTAAAATCGAATGGATCTGTTTACATTCTAGCTTTATTACTTATTACCTAAGATTTTAAAAAAAATAAAAATTAATTAATTTCTCTAATCTTCAAATTTCTCATTTGTAATATCATAATATGTATATTTTCTTCATCAGATGACTATGATTTTAGAATAAGCATATCTAGTACCTTCATGACAAATGCTCATAATATTAGTTACAACCTGCTAATTTATTCTTACCTTCTACTAGACAAATTAGTAACATAACATTGGTGTTAGTGGGGAAAAATGTTCAAACACTTTTATCCTATTCTGTTTGGATTTCAGTCTCTCCCTTCACTTCAACAAACAACTCTGGTAAGGTGAACAGTCATTCAACACAATAGGTCATCACTCTATTTGATCTATATTTGAATGCTCCCTAAATCTTGATTCTGTTCTTTATGATTCCATGTCTTTATAACATAATCGCCTTAAATTTGTATCTTGCTTATAAATTCTTTTGAATCATTTCATTCTCTCACTTAAATATCTCATGGGCATTTTGAGATTATTACATTCACACTCATTAGTTTTTTTTCACAAATGTGGTTCTCACACTGATTACATCTTTTTATTTATTTATTTTTTGAATTTGCCACTATCCCTGCGAAACCTGGAAGTTATCCTTAAAAATCTCATTAGCATCATTCCATTTCTCCAATATATCAATAATTTTGTCTTTTGTATTTCCTGAATATTTGTGAAAACTCCCAATTCTCTTCATTTTCATCACTTCCTCCTAATCCAAGTGTTTTATATATATAATTTTTTTTTTCTATTGTGGCTTCTGCAGTAATCCTTTAGCTGAATTGCCTCCATTCTTTCTGGTTCTCTTCTACACTTCACATGTAGTCACAACGGTTTATCCATAAAGAAAAATTACTTTTCTCACTCTATCTAAAAAAATACTTAAAGACATCCCATTGTTCTTAACACAGTCATTACATTTCTTATCAAGGTCTGTAAGGCAATGCCTTTCCTTCCACCCCCATCTATTACTACATATATGTACTTTCTGTTTTTCATACCTATCTAACATCATGCTACCTACACTTTCTAGTTTTATTTTATATTCTTCTTCTGCACTCTGTACAAGTCATATCACTTCCACCATAGTGTTTTCCCAAAGGTTTACTCCTCCTTCTCCCAATTCTTCCCCTGAATATCCATGATTTGGTTATATTTATAAATTGTCATCTCATAGCATTATTTATTTCAAATTTATGGCACTTACTGCCATTGAAATTTCCATTTATATTTATTCATCTAAAGTATAAGCTTCATAAGGCAGGCATCGTCTTTCTTCTCTTTCCGTTTTTTTTATAAAATGCTTAATAAAGTGCCTGAGACATTTTAAATATTCAATAATGTTTGATAAATATATGAATAAAATGGAATAGTACAACATGAAGAAGGGAGCAAAATCTTAGATGATTTCATGGAAAATTCGATAGAGTATTAGTATGATAATAGTAGTATTCTGCTTTATGAGTTATTTATATATATCAATACAAGAAATTCTGTTAACCCACTCCATCACAAGCAAGAGTATTCCTGGGTTTATGACATAGATAGCATATTGATACACCTTAAGGGACTATAGTCAATTTGGAGAAAATATGAACTTCCTATAATTTTAAAATTAGAAAATAAGTGAAACAGAACTAGCAAAATGAGAGAAGAAAGAGATCTTTAATCAAACCTATGTTAAGATTCCAGTTAGTTCCTAGAGAGAAGCAATTGCCAAAAAAAGTTTGTGAAAAACAAATAACAGTTATTATTGATTCTACTTTATAAAAGATGCTTAATAAAATTCTGGAAGAGCTATAAGTAAATCCCAAATGATGCGACAAGTGCTATATGTACACTGTGTAAGTGTGAACTCTCCAAAAAGTCATTATTTCCCATCATCACACAACATAGAACTGATTGGCATTGTGGAGCAAACTGTAGATATGTAATTATAAATCATTGGTTAGAAATCAAAATTATCATAAACTCTCATGTTTTGTTCATTTGTATCATTTGTCCATTGCCAAATTCCATTATATTTCATTAATATCATTGATACTTGTTTATATTATAGGATTATTCTATAGTCAGCACTAATATCCAGTAGATGAACTAAATATTTCTACCACGAAGGGACTTATATTAAAATTAATTGAACTTACTTTTCATTTTTTCCAAAATTCAGTTACTGTCTATTCCCATGATAATTTATTCAGAGATTATAAGTCTGAATTTTCTATTCTTAACATCTTTTCATAGAAGAAATCAAGTAGGTATTGCAGTTATATTTGCATTTTCCTATGTAATTCAGGTTAGCATTATCCTAAATGATATTCCTATGAGACAAGTTATTGTACTTTGAGCTATGAAAATGAAGAATACATGGTAATAAAAGTTATAATCCTTGTCAAGTTCTTTATGGAGTCCAAGTCCTGTTTATCTTTTAGCTCACTTTGGCAATTCTAGCACATAGGTAATAAATTTCCTTTCAGAATTCTTGTTCTTTTGTCACTATTTCAGCCAACATTAAGTATAACTAAGTCCTAGTCAGTTTCCTATATACACAAGGAAGTTATTTTATTTGTAATTAGTTTTGGTTAAACATTTTATATGCCTTGCCCTAGTTATCATCATCAGTAATCAATAAGAAAATTAACATATTCATTTTGTGATATATCAATAAAAATATTGCATCTACTACTTTCTCTGATCTCATTGAATGCTTATTCCTTAAAACTATATATTTTCTTAATTTATCAGTGTTTTTATGATTTTTTTCTTCCTACTCAAGTCAGAATCTAGCTCTATTTTCTCCAATACCTCATCAGCATATCTCATTATTGGGCAATCTCACATGATTTGTAAAATTTCATACTGAATCAATTCAATCATTTGGTTCTATGCTTTTATGTCAGTATTACCCAAAGCTGTGGAAGGAAAAGAAAAATCACAGCAGCACAGATTTTATTCCATGGCACACATTTCTTCAAAATCAATTATAATCTAAAAGGTAATTACAAATCAATTCCTTGAATGATCTCTTTGTTCCAAGAGTAACTCTTCAGGACTATACTAATCATTACCATCACTTCCTTTAAAAATACCCATAGTTTCTACTTTTCCGAGCCATTTACAGCTAGTTCCTACACATCTTAATGCATCTATTTTTACAGCTAAAAATGGATTTAAAAGGCCATTTAATTCTATCCACCTTTTCTTTTACTATTCTAAAAAAAAATTATCCTCTTTCGTGTCAAAATTTCATTTAAAAATTGTCTGTATTTGATCTCTTTACTCTCTAGTTTTTATTTTCTCATTTTCAAAGTGCCCTAATGAAATCGACAACTCTGTAGTGGATGCTATAGCTTTCTGCCCAGTTCTCCCCGAGAACCAAAGAACTAATTATCTCTGTTGTGGAGAGACTCTGCTGACTCCTCACAGTTGCATGCCTTCCTGGGAGCCCTCTGACAGGGGTACTGCCTTTTCCAATGTTAAACCTCACTGTAAGAGACTTGCATCCAGCTGACTAACTGATGCAAGTATTCATGTTCCTGACTCCCTTGCCTCAATTTAAGACAACTGTGAAGGCCATACCTGGTCTACAGATCCTCCTGGTTCTGACTGAGGCCTTTGCTGTTACATTAAGTGAGTGGATCTGAGCATCACAAGGGATGTACTGTAAGAAATTCCATAGTTCACCATTCAAATCTCCTCCCCCACATCCCTTGCTTAAGATAAAGGCCCAGGTGCCAGGGAGGTGTTTGCTGATGGCTCAAAGCTGAGTCTCTCCCCAAAATTTGCCTCTAGCCAAAGATTAGGCCCCATCTCTGGGATCAGTCCATACCCTAATGGAAAGGTAAGAAGACCAAATCCCTCAACTTAGATAACATTGAATATCAACCAATCTCTAGATCTCCAACAGTATAAAAATTTCTTCTGTACAAACCCTCATTCCCTCACATACTCTATGCACAACTTTCTGAAGACATATTTCCAGTCAGAGCCTATTTTCTGGGGAAACCATCTAAGAAATCTCATAATTCAGTCATCCACTACTATCTTATTTAAATTGCTGTCCTTCAATTTCTCTCCATTGATATTATAGGTAAAGACCACACTCCTTAACATGGTTTACAAGGCTGTAAAATATAAGAACTCCAACTAACTCTCCATTCTGACCATATTGTATTTCATCCTCTGACCATACTAATATTTATACATTTCTTTGAGCACAGCAAGTTTTCTCCATTCTTCAAACCAAGATTTGGCACATTCTGCAATCCTGCTTTGACTGTTCATCCATTCTGTTTCCCCCATTGGACATTTGGTGAGTAATTTTAATTTATGCTTCACGTCTCACCTTAAATTATCTTTTATTCTCCGAAGTCTTTGTTGACCCCCAATACTTGGTTTGCTACTTCTCTTATATATTCTCTTAGCATTCTGTACATTTCATAACTTAGATCTCCTCAATACTCTGTTCATGTCTCTATTTTTTCTATGTCTCTCCCACTAGATGCATGCTTCTCAAAAGCATCATTAACTGTGGTGTACACTATGCCTTTGATGTACTCCTTCAAATATCAAAAGAGATCAACACATGTTAGTTGAATGAATTAGAAATAAAAAATTGAAACTACACATATACATATTTATAATCCACGAGATTTCTTACGTGTTAATTCATTTCAAATGCATATGCAAAATAGGTAGCATGTTATTGTCACTGTATTAGAACTTGTGGATACAAAGATAAATAAGTTGCTATCTCTGCTTCAAGTAAGTTTTAATTTAAAGTGCAATAATAAATTAAATATTTATTTTATTTTCAGTGTATTAAGTACTATAAAGATGCAGGTATGTACATGGTAAATAGTAGTACTTGAGAGAGAAATGACAGGATAATTAGAAAATTAATTCTGTGTCGGCACAGAACAATTGTGGTACCAGGGGAAGAAAGTATATTTTGAAAGTTTGTGGCTGTAATCCAAGCAAAAAAAAGATTATAGTTGAAATAAAATATTGATTATGGGGATACAGAGAATGAGGGTGAATTAGAAGAAAAAAAACAGAGATAAGGTTGGTAATATGTGGAGACTGAATGGAAGTGGAATGTAAAGGAAAATGGGGAAACGAGGATGAGCCCACAGTCTTCAGCCTTAGAAAATGATGGAATAATTTGTGGTATTGTTTACTAGAATAAATATTTAGAGAAGAATTAGGTCTTTGAGTAAAATATGAATTCCATTATAATAAGTTGTTGTTATAAATAATATGTTTATAATTGATCACCAATTAAATAACATAGTTTTGTCATTGTCATATATTCACCAAGGACTTATTGAAATAAAAATATGTGTTTTACATGTTAGGTTAAGTGTACTGATAGAGATATATTTTAAAAAGAGTATCTATGCCAAATATGTATCAAAATGGGTAAGGGAGAGAGTACAGAAAGACTGTAAGAAGGAAATGACACCCAAATGGAATCTTGAGTGATGAATAACAGGTAATATTATAAAGTGACGTAATATATAAAAAGTAAGCTGATCAATGCCAAAGGGAATATTTCTCAATAAATACTGTTTTGGAAAGTACTGTTTTGGGCTAAAATTATATTTTCTGGACTGTCGTATTTATAAAGAGTAAATGTAAATAATTAAGGAAATAATATGAAATATTTATATTCTATCTAAATAGGAATATACTTTCCCATTATATAACTGATATATTAAATCACGAAGTAAAGGATAAATATATTTGGCTATTTCAAAAAATAAAAGAAACTTCTATATATCAAATAATAAGAAAATAATGTGATATTAATATTGTAATTTATATGTTAAGCTTCATAATATATAAATACACATGGCAAAGCACCAAGTCTCCTTTCATATCTTATATCATTGCTTAAAAAAAATTCACTTTAAAATTAGTTAACCAAAAACCAATTAAAGTTTTTAAAATTTTTCACCTTCCCTTTTTTTTGTTTAAACCATTTATGAAAAGCTTTATGAAGAGCTGGCTACATGCTAGTTACTTGGGTAAATATTCAAAATTCAATAGTAAACGAGACAGTCATTCTCCCTGCTTAGGTACTGTTTTTAACATAGTGGTAAAAAGCAACACAAAGAAATAAACAAA